>NC_081415.1:449887635-450157635 GCF_030272615.1 Cryptomeria japonica | reverse complement strand
TCTCATCAAACATAGTCAATAGTTTAATTAAATCAAACTCATTAAAAATAGTAGATGAAGATAAATTTAATCTCCAATATGACCATATAGTCTAAAATCCATTTTTAAATCAATAATTAAAATAATCGATTAAAGTGTCATTTAGTTTAGATAATTAATTTACACGGGCAAAATTAATTACGGGTAACTATTAATCAACTTTAGAAAGCTAATTAAAAATTATTTTTCTAGCATCCATTCTAACCTCAAAATGAAAGGTGCTTAAATTAATCCCTTTTAAATCCAAACTTAAAAGTAAATACTCTAATTAGATTAACTAGGCACAATTAAGTATTTACCATACTAAACAAATTTTAAAATATAAGGTTAGGCTTTATTCTTTAAATTTTCCCCAACTTCCTATTAAATATCATATATGGGTATTTAAATATTTGTATCTACATATAAATACTTACCCAAATATATATATATATATATATATATATATATATATATATATATATATATATATATATATATATATATATATATATAAGCCTTCTTACATGATTTCCAAACTAAATAGCAAATAAGCCCTTCAAACCCTAATTAGGGATTTTTAAGTATAAAATGACCCTAATCTAAATGAGTTACCATTTTATTTTATTTATTTATTACCCTAGCCCTACCTGGGCTAGGGTTTAATATATATATATTTTGAATAACGCATGTTGCAGGGCTGAATCTAGGGGAGATCCGACGACGCAGAGGAGGAGATATGGGAGGCGGGGGTTTTCTTAACACAGCGCGGCCATGGCCGCCCACTGTGCATTGCATAGTGTTTGGCCTTGCCGCCCATTGTGCAGCACATAGTGTGCGGCCTCGCCATCCACTGTGCACTGCACAATGTGCGACACCACCGTCCACTATGCATTGCATAGTGCGCGGCTCCGCCTGCCACTGTGCATTGCATAGTGCGTGGCTTGCTCACTGATCACTGTGCGATGCACAGTGCTCGACCCCTTCTCCCCCCATTTTTTTTTTATTATATTTTATTTTATATTTTTTATTTATTTAATATATATATATATATATATATATATATTTTCGAATATATTTTACATGCAATTTTTTTTTAAACAAAGAACAAAGGTAATTCATTAAGTTAAATAAAGCTATATATATATATACACACACTTAGGTTTACATCTTCATTTGTTTTGCAGGGTATTTTTATGATATGTTTTATATATAGGTATATATAATTATATACATGTATTCTACATGTATATAAATATATATATTTATTTATAACTTATTTTATTATTTCTTTTCTTAAAATAACACCGAATCATGGAAGATTCTGATTTACAAATGTAGGAGAGGAAGTATAGTAATAAGTCTGTTTAATGGAAGGATATTTTCCAGAACTATAATGTACTTTATTTTTTTTTTAACAAAAAACAAAATTATAAAATTTATTTTTAATCTACAATATGCATGCAAATCTATTTATTGCCTTTCCTATTTAATTTCATTTTAAATGCCTAAGAATAAAATAAATTTCCTGCTAAACTATTTATCTTAACACATTGGATATATATTTTTTTGAGCTTAGGGAATACAAATTTAGGAATACATTATTCTTTTCTGCAATAAATACATTTACTGATTCTACAATTTCTACTGCAACTGAAAAGATATTTTTATTTAAAATCTAACAACAACTTCAACTCAACTTTCTGCAATTAAAATGAATACAAATTCACAATGAATACAAATTCATAGATAAAAGAAAAACACATAATTAAATAAAACTGATTTTTTTCATATTTCAATGACTATTGCATGCAACTCAAAAGTAATTCTTTTCAAACAAAAAATAGGAATAAATCTAGCTTTTTACAATATTAAAGATATTCTGCAAAGTTTACAAGATGTTTCTTTATTAAAATACAATAACTAATCTCATGTCTATAATTCAAATTTACAATTTGCCTCTCATTTAAATGAATGAGGGTCTATATATATATATTTAAACTAATAAATACAACTGCAAATTAAATTTCTGCACAATAATCTCCTGCAACTTTTCGCTTGTCCTATACTTTTCTCCCGACAATCCTGCATAATAAATCACAAATATGACCATGGAGTGCTCACCTCCCAACCTAGGCTAACTGGTAACAAACATGCAAACACATAGAAGACAGAAAACGCACAGATTTCAAACACACTCCCAACTTGGATACACTACACCACACTTTGGTGATGACCTTTTTAAGGGTGGTAGTGGACCAATACCCTGAGGAGAACTGCAAGTATGGAAAACATGTAGCCACCTCATGGCACAACAAATACATCAAGAATTTCAACCCCTTATTCCTTATGCCCCCAAGGCATTCTAGCCTTATATCCCTCCTTATGACCCCCATTGCACAAATAGGCCATGCAGCAAGGGTCACACAATAATCCCTTGTGATCGCTCTCATAACGAGAGTCTCTCACTCGAGGGTTTTCACTGCTACCACGCACAAGATCCTGCTCTCTCCCAAGAGTAAGAGGTCTTAAAAAACTCCCAAAAACACATACAAAACAATATACAAAAATATCAAGTGAAATTTCCAAAAAGGACATACAAGAAAACAGATTTCTTACACCAGCATACTTTCGAACACATGCAAAAAAAGAAATCATTTTAAGAATAATGAAACCAACCTTAATCTGCCCAAAGGTAGGATAGTATTTGAGGAAGAGCTGCCCAATTCCACGGATCTTCTTCTTCCACCCTTAGCCAAATTTTACTATTCAAATCTATTCTATTTTTTTTTTTAAATTCTCTTGTCTCCAAAAATGGAGAGTGGGTGATTACCCTCAAATTTTCAAATTCTTGCTTAAGAAGCTCACTCTCTCAGTTCTCACAAGTTTAGGGTTTAGGGTTTAGGGTTTAGGGTTTAGGGTAAGACAGAATGGGAAAGAGAACTCTCATTCGAATAGGAAAGTTTACAACTAGGTTCAAACTTCTAATTTCAATTTTCGCACAACTCAAAAAAGCCAAATTTTAGAATGCCAAAAAGGTCACTTAGGAGTAGAAACTTGCCTAAAATTACCCCTAACCCTTAGGTATACCTTATGGGCTTTAGGAAACCCTATTAGACTACCCCTAGGTGTTCATTTAACCCATTTTAAACCCCTCTGAAGTTTATTTTCGGGTCAAACATATGTTGACCTCTCCAAAGATTCTTTTCCCAATGTATTTATGACATCACGTTACATTAATTGAAAAAGCTATAGTTGAACACTTTCCCACCAAGAGACCAAAAATAAAACATTTAAACTTAAATCCACACATGTGTCAAGTGACACAAATAAAACACTTTTACAATTCAAAACATGAAATCATCTCTTGTGGATTTTGCACAATAAATTTTAAATAACACTTAACACACATGCAGAATATACTGTTACGAATAAAATACAACACAAACGGGGTGTTGTCTCTCTGAATAGACAACCCCTAGCTTACGAACATACATAAGTCTAGGTTTGGTTCTCCGTAATTTTCCATGGTCACATGGTTAACTTCCTGCGCATCTCAATTTACACATTAGTACTTTCAAATATCCACATATAATATAATTTCAAAGGAATAACAATACACATCATCACTTGCATACAATTTACATCTGCATAGATTAAATACATCTCTTATCAAGCAATTTCACATAAGCAATTTCATCCTAATTCTCATAAACTTAAACATACATCAAAATTCTATTGTCATAGTAAAGTCTTGCAAATTCAATAATGACATCTATCATCGCAATATCATCTTATCTAACAATCATGTAGTGTTCTCTCTCATAAAGCATATAAGTAAATCATCAAAATATAGCAATGTTATCCAAATCCTGAAATCATATAAGTTCTAAGTTTCAAAATGCATCAAAATAAAGTATCCATAATAGTCTAAATATAAAATCCACTGAAATGTCAAACTGAGTCGAGGTGAGGCCCCACACCCTCCCCCTCTAGGCATGAACTTCCTCCTGGAGTTCATCAAAGAGTTGGGGGTACTCTGATCTCATACGTGCTGTGTCCTCCCATGAAGCCGTAACCTCATCGTAGCAATCCCACTAGACCCTAACCTGGTCCAGCTCTCGACCTCGAAGGGCCAACGTTCGGCATGCCAAAATGTGAATGGGCTCCAAAGCTAGCTGCCCATCTGACTCCACCTGCAAGGCATCCCAATCTAAAATGTGAGACTTATCATAGATATATTTTCTCAAAACTGATACATAAAACACATCGTGGATGCGTGACAGGCTAGGTGGCAATGCTAAATGGTAGGCAACTGGGCCTATCCTCTCAAGAATCTCAAAAGGTCCTACAAAGCGAGGTGCGAGCTTAGAACCCTTTCTGTAATGGATTGGACTCTTATGCGGTCACACTCTCAAGAAGACTTTGTCTCCAACCAAGTAGCTACGATCTATCCTCTTTGCATCAACATATTTCTTCTATCTATCCTAAGCCTCTCTGAGACGCTGCCTAATCAAATCCACCTACTGTTCCATATCCCGAACTATCTCAGGACCAATAGCAACTCTGTCCTCTATGCCATCCCAACTCAAGGGCGTCCTGCAAGGCCTGCCATATAATGCCTGGTAGGGTGGCATCCCCAAAGAAGTGTGATGCCCATTGTTATAGGCAAACTCCACTAAGGGAAGATACTCTTCCCATCAGGTCTGATGATCCATGATGTACATGTGAAGCATATCCTCTAACACTTGATTGACCCTCTCTGTCTGACCATTTGTTTCCAGGTGATAAGCTATACTGAAATTGAGCTTAGTGCCCATAGCTGCTTGTAATGACTTCCAAAAGGAAGAAGTGAAAAGAGAATCCCTGTCAGAAATAATCTTGCGGGGCATGCCATGAAGTCTAACAATGTCTCACAAGAACACCTGTGCTACTGCTGGAGCTATGAATGTAGTACGGACTGGTGAAAAGTGAGCTACTTTGGTCAACTTGATAACTGTCACCAAGATAGCATCATGGCAATGAGAAGACATAGGAAGACCAATGATGAAATCCATGGATATAGTATCCCACTTCCACTCTGGTATAGCATGAGACTGGAGCAACCCACCTGGATGGCGGTGCTCCACCTTTACTCTCTGACACTCAAGGCATCAAGCTACTATCTCAGCAATGAGCTGCCGCATTCCCGACCAATAATATAACTGCCTCAAGTCAGCATGCAACTTTTTAACTCCGGGATGCGCTGCATAAGGAGCTCCATGAGCCTCCATGATAATGAACTCTCACAACCCTCTAGAGGAAGGTACATAAATGCGCCCTCTATGGCGTAACAGTCCATCGGACTCCAAAGAATAATCCACATATTTCCCTTCTAGAGTAACCTGATATCGTATTACCTGACCAACCTCTGCATACCATCCATCCTCTTGCAAGTACTGTAGTATACGGTCTCTCAAATCTGTGCCCATAGATATGGTGTAAACCTCATGACGTCTCCTACTCAAAGCATCTGCAACTATGTTTTCCTTTCCTTTGATGTAGTGAACGTCAAAATCATATTCGCACAAGAACTCCATCCATCTCCTCTGACATGCATTAAGGTTCGGCTGAGTGAAGATGTACTGAAGACTCTGATGATCTGAATGCAACTCAAAGTGATGACCTAAAAGGAAGTGTCTCCACCTCACAAGTGCATGCACTACTACTGCGAGCTCAAGGTCATGAGTGGGATAATTAAGTTCATGAGTCTTAAGTTTCCTAGACTCGAAAGCTATGGCCCTACCATCCTGCATAAGAATTGCTCCTAAACCCTCTAGTGAAGCATCTGTACAAACCATGAAGTCAGCTATGGGGTCTGGTACAACAAGGATAGGAGCGCTAGTAAGTGCCTTTTTGAGTTCCTGAAAGGCCTTCTCACACTTCTCTATCCACTCAAATTTCTTCCCTTTACACTGAAGAGAAGTAATAGGGTGTGCGACTCTAGAGAATCCCTCGACAAAACGTCGGTAATACCCTGCTAAGCCCATGAAACTCCTGACCTCTGTCACACTGGTTGGTGCTAGCCAATCCATAATAGCCCTAATCTTTGATGGGTCAACTAAGATCCCATTACCGAAAATAACGTGCCCAAGGTACTTGACCTCTGACCGAAAGAAAGCACACTTCGACAAACTGCCAAACAACTGGTTATCCCGTAAACACTGTAATACCTGTTTTAGGTGCTCCTCATGCTCCTTCTCATTCCAAGAATATATCAGTATATCATCGAGAAACACAATAACAAAACAGTCCAAAAATGTACGGAACACCCCATTCACGAGGCTCATAAAAACTGCTGGGGCATTCGTAAGTCCGAATGGGACTACGGTGAACTCATAGTGACCATATCTAGTGCGAAATGTGGTCTTGTGGATATCACTCTCCACTATTCTCAGCTGATGGTATCCTGACTTCAGATCTATTTTGGAAAAGACTTTGGCACCTTGAAGCTAGTCGAATAAATCATCAATTCTGGGCAAAGGATATCGGTTCTTGATGGTTACTTTATTTAGCTGCCGATAATCCATACATAATCGGAGAGATCCGTCCTTCTTTTTAACGAAGATGATTGGTGCACCCCAAGGGGATATGCTAGGATGAATATGACCCTTCTCAAGGAGTTCCTCAAGCTGTATTTTGAGTTCATTAAGCTCATTTGTGGTCATCCTATAAGGTGCTCTAGAAACTGGCTCGGCTCCTGGTACTAGATCTATATGAAAATCAATCTCTCTACGGGGCGGCATTCCCGGTAACTCTGAAGGAAATACATCTGAATATCCCTTAAGGATAGGATGGTCATCAAGCGATGTTTCTTTTTCTTCCTCTTCTCCTCTATCACTAATAGTGATAGCAAAAAGCTGACATCCCTTTCGCATGCTCCGCTTAAGCTGCATTGCGGAGATCATACAAAGAGACATGGGCCTTTGAATCCCGGTAATAACTATGGGCGAACCATGATCATCCTCACACTCGATCTTTTTCAGGCAGCAATTCATCCTAGCTCTATGGGCATAAAGCCAATCCATACCAAGTACGATTCCTTAAGATCCAAGTGGAGTCACTCTAAGGTCTACTAAAGTGGTGGTCTTGCCAATCTGCAGCTGACATGCCCTAACCTCTGATTCCATTGACACTCTAGCCCCTGAAGCTAATTCCACTTCCCAACTGATACCCTGTCTAGTTGCCACTAGCCCGCAATGCTCCACAACCAATGGAGATATAAAGGAGTTAGTAGCTCCTGAATCAAACAAAATAGATACATTGTTACCTTTGATCATACCTGTAGATTCAATAACCGTGGCCTGATGCTCCGCTTGGCAGTTGTCAACTGCTGCGAATACTCTATGGGACCTGCCCATATCACCAACTGTCGGCTCTGAAGCGGCCATCCACTGATTCCCTACCACTTGACCCTAAGGGAAATCCCTTGCCATATGTCCCATGGCTCCACACGTAAAGCAAGCATCCCGTGCCTGGAACTGGGCACCCTGAGGCCTAGAGAAAGCCTGACCTCCTGTCCTACTCGATCTGTTGTACCCACCCCAGGAGGACTACTGAGTCTTCGTCGGCTGTGTGTACTGCCCCTGTGCTCTCTGACCACATCTCTGTCCCTGAGTCTACCACTGTCTGGGCTTGGAGCCCTGCTGATACTGTGGAGGCTTCTGCCTCTAGTTCTGTGGTGTCTGTTGTGGAGGAGGGGGTTTGGAGAACCCCTGTGAGTTTTGGTTGTTTCCTTTCCAATGTGGTTTCTAGAATCCATAAGTCTGAGGTGTGGGATTTCGGTTTTGAAACCCATCCCTATTGTCCTATGGTCTGACTTGAGTTTCCTCGGCAATTAGTGCCTTCTCCATGGCAACCCGAAGGCTCTCTGGAGTGGACATCCTAACAGGCCCGGCTATACCGGCATTTAACCCTCTGATGAAGTGGTTTACAAGAAGTTTCTCATCCTTTAGATAATCTAAATAAGGCAACAGCTCAAAGAATTTTCTTTCATATTGGGTTATTGACAAGCCTTTTTGTTGGAGATCGTGAAATTCATCTATACGAAACTGTCTGAAGTGTTTTGATAGGTACCTCTCGTGGAATCTCTCTATGAATATCTCCCAAGTGAGAGTATCAGGAACTAATCTGCATTTGTACTCTTCCTATCTCCAGTAGATGAACTGCGACATGTGCTTTTAGGTTGCTCTCGTAAGAACGCAACGCAAAGCACCTCTCAAGACTCAAAAGCCATGCCTCGGCCTCTACCCTGTCAGTAGACCCTCTGAAGGACGGTGGCTGGAGGCACATGACCTCCCTGATAAGATCCCCTGGATCCCGACTAGCTCTCTCAAAATAAATTGGTTCCACCGCTGGAGGTGGTCCTGGCATATGCACAGACTTTGGCTCATTTCCACCCTGACTCTCTTTAGGAATAGGAGCTGGGCTCCTGCTTCGTTCTCTATCAACAGATCTATGACTCCCAGAGTCATGACATCTAACCTGAGGGTTCTCTGCTGGGATCCTTTCCTGAACTATGCCGATAAGATTCTGTATTGCTGCTAAGAGGTCTCGGTTAGGTTCATTTGGCTGTTCGGGAGGTGCTCATGGGTTCTCTTTTGGAACCGATGCCTCCCTCACCACCTCTTCGCATGCTATGCGCACATGTCTAGGACCTCGTCGACGCTTGCGAGCTTGTCACGTTGTCGGAGGCATCCTAAGAGGAAAATAAGGCAAAATAATTAATTAATTTCTTTTAGAATAATATTAACTCAATTAAATTTAAATGTCTTATAAAATCAATTTAACAAAATAATTTAAATAATCTAAGGCGAAACGTTAGTGGAGTAAGATTCCTAGTGTGGAAACCTTGCTCTCATACCAAAATGTCATGCCCAAAATTTAGGGCAAAAATGGAATGATTTGTTTTTTTTAAATACTAATTAATTAACAAAGCTCGCTAACTTGACATGCATTAACATGTTTGCCATATCAATATTCGAGCTAACTCTGATACTAAACTAAGTAACGAAATTAATTATAATTTATTTGCGGAAAACTAAATGATTTATTTTATTTTCTCATCAAACATAGTTAATAGTTTAATTAAATCAAACTCATTAAAAATAGTAGATGAAGATAAATTTAATCTCCAATATGACCATATAGTCTAAAATCCAATTTTAAATCAATAATTAAAATAATCGATTAAAGTGTAATTTAGTTTAGATAATTAATTTACACGGGCAAAATTAATTACGGGTAACTATTAATCGACTTTAGAAAGCTAATTAAAAATTATTTTTCTAGCATCCATTCTAACCTCAAAATGAAAGGTGCTTAAATTAATCCCTTTTAAATCCAAACTTGAAAGTAAATACTCTAATTAGATTAACTAGGCACAATTAAGTATTTACCATACTAAACAAATTTTGAAATATAAGGTTAGGCTTTATTCTTTAAATTTTCCCCAACTTCCTATTAAATATCATATATGGGTATCCGTCTCTTGTTGAGTTGTAGCTTGTTAAAGCACCAAATAACTATAAGAAGTGAATATAACATATGTACACAACTAGCATAGATTCATATAACATAACTAAGCTTGAAATGTATCCACCCTATTAGTCGTGGTTAATATGAATTGTTGAACTGTAACCAAGAACATTTAGGTAGTTTGTTAATGGTAGAAACAAAACCCAAAAATTAAGAGAAATTCGTAGAATGTGACTGGTATATATTAAATGCTCAGGAGTGCCAAGTGATTCAATTCATTAGTGACACTTCTTGTTGATATTTTGTTCTTTAAATGAATTAATGAGAAATATATCAACTTTGTTTCATCGAGCCAAAATAAACTAATGAGCAACCCCTCAAGAGGAGAATGGTAAATAAACCTTAGTGTGAAGAAGGCTAGATAGACTTAAGGAAGCTTTATAGTGCACCTTAAATGCAGATTGGTTTATATAAAACATTTAGTTCACTTAGATAGCACAATGACAACATATACACATAATGCATGCTGAATACAAAATCTTAGTACGAACAAGAGGGCTAGCTGCCCTGTTTCTTATAGATTACCTTTTCCATACTAAGGTAATAATTTCAAACTAAGACCACAAAGTGATGATTCTAGAGGGGAAATATTATACTTAAATCGGTATGGATGAAAATTTCTTTTCTAAAAAAACTATGATACTTTGTAGAGAAATAATGCTTATACTTGAATTATGTATATTATAATTACCAAGTAAAGTCAAGTGGTCATCCATTAAAAAAGTTTCTTAGAAAAGAACGTATGTCCTAAAAGTTCAATTTGCAGTTGAGTAAGGTGATGAACATTGACTTCACGGATTAACGTGATTGCAAAACATTAAAACCTTTTGCCAAGGCAATGCTACTTACTGTAAGAGTCAGTCAGTTCGTTAATCCAAATATACGACCCGGTCAGAGGTCATACTAGTTAAGGGTAGCCTATAGTGTGTGACCAACTAGAGACTGTGTAGGGTTAAACACTAGTCTCAGATGGCATGAGTTCAACTTCTCGTTACGTCCCTGTGAAGGGTCAAGCCTTTCCAGATGGAAACAACATGTGGGACTAGTAAAGTTCGTGGTTGGGCAGAAAAGTGCCCCGATGATACTTTCCCTCCTCCAAATCATTGCTAAAGTTATTTTATAGATCAAAATCAATTTCAAGAAAAACTGTAATCTCTCAACTTCTCTTCTTCCTTAAATTGTAAGATTAAATTCTCACATGCACTGCAATATATCTTCCTAGATTAGTTTACTATTTCAATAAAAATATTATAATGATTTCAGTTTCACTGTTATATTAAAAAGAAAAAGATGTTGCAAGTTTAATTTCTATTTTTGTTAAAAAGTTATTTTAAATTACATAGTGAATGCATAATGCTTCTTACGTATGGTATTAGAGCATTGGGTTTGACACTAAACCTAGGGATCACGACCACAATTCTAGGATATTTAACTGAAATGAAACATTTTGGTATTTTTCTAGGATGTGGATTCGAACCACAAAATGAAAACAAGCCCATGATCTGATCTACTCCTAGCTCTGGAGAGTAATGAATCTCAAGTATGATTATTCATGCTGCTTACCACCATTTGATGATGAAACCCTAGCAGATGCCATAAAAAGATTAAAATGGGATAGACAACCTTGGATTACTTCTAGGAGGGCAACAATGAGAACCAAAATCCTGGCCAACAAAGCGCCAAAAATAGACAACAAAACATCAAACCCCGTTGTAATTAAATATGAATCCATAGACTCAAAAGAAACTTGGGTACCCACTTCGAGTTTCTAATTAGTACCTTTCTCAGAATTTGAAGGGCATGAAGAGCCCATGATTGCATCAAACAATAGCTCTTAGAAAGAGATTTGCATTGTACACAGTGTAAAAAACTAAAATAATTGCTTTTGGTGTATGCAATATTGATAAAGTATCTGTCATGCCCAAAATTTAGGGCAAAAACGGAATAATTTTTTTTAATAAAAAAATACTAATTAATTAACAAAGTTCGCTAACTTGACATGCATTAACATGTTTGCCATATCAATATTCGAGCTAACTCTGATACTAAACTAAGTAATGAAATTAATTAAAATTTATTTGCGGAAAACTAAATGATTTATTTTATTTTCTCATCAAACATAGTCAATAGTTTAATTAAATCAAACTCATTAAAAATAGTAGATGAAGATAAATTTAATCTCCAATATGACCATATAGTCTAAAATCCATTTTTGAATCAATAATTAAAATAATCGATTAAAGTGTCATTTAGTTTAGATAATTAATTTACATGGGCAAAATTAATTACGGGTAACTATTAATCGACTTTAGAAAGCTAATTAAAAATTATTTCTCTAGCATCCATTCTAACCTCAAAATGAAAGGTGCTTAAATTAATCCCTTTTAAATCCAAACTTAAAAGTAAATACTCTAATTAGATTAACTAGGCACAATTAAGCATTTACCATACTAAACAAATTTTAAAATATAAGGTTAGGCTTTATTCTTTAAATTTTCCCTGACTTCCTATTAAGTATCATATATGGGTATCCATCTCTTGTTGAGTTGTAGCTTGTTAAAGCACCAAATAACTATAAGAAGTGAATAGAACATATGCACACAACTAGCATATATTCATATAACATAACTAAGCTTGAAATGTATCCACCCTATTAGTCGTGGTTCATATGAATTGTTGAACTATAACCAAGAACATTTAGGTAGTTTGTGAATGGTAGAAATGAAACCCAAAAATTAAGAGAAATTCGTAGAATGTGACTGGTATATATTAAATGCTCAGGAGTGCCAAGTGATTCAATTCATTAGTGACACTTCTTGTTGATATTTTGTTCTTTAAATGAATTAATGAGAAATATATCAACTTTGTTTCATCGAGCCAAAATAAACTAATGAGCAACCCCTCAAGAGGAGAATGGTAAATAAACCTTAGTGTGAAGAAGGCTAGATAGACTTAAGGAAGCTTTATAGTGCACCTTAAATGCAGATTGGTTTATATAAAACATTTAGTTCACTTGGATAGCACAATGACAACATATACACATAATGCATGCTGAATACAAAATCTTAGTACGAACAAGAGGGCTAGCTGCCCTGTTTCTTATAGATTACCTTTTCCATACTAAGGTAATAATTTCAAACTAAGACCACAAAGTGATGATTCTAGAGGGGAAATATTATACTTAAATCGGTATGGATGAATATTTCTTTTCTAAAAAAACTATGATACTTTGTAGAGAAATAATGCTTATACTTGAATTATGTATATTATAATTACTGTGTAAAGTCAAGTGGTCATCCATTAAATAAGTTTCTTAGAAAAGAATGTATGTCCTAAAAGTTCAATTTGCAGTCGAGTAAGGTGATGAACATTGACTTCATTCATTAACGTGATTGCAAAACATTAAAACCTTTTGCCAAGGCAATGCTACTTACTGTAAGCGTCGGTCAGTTCGTTAATCCAAATATACGACCCAGTCAGAGGTCATACTAGTTAAGGGTAGCCTATAATGTGTGGCCAACGAGAGACTGTGTAGGGTTAAACACTAGTCTCAGATGGCATGAGTTCAACTTCTCATTACGTCCCTGTGAAGGGTCAAGCCTTTCCAGATGGAAACAACATGTGGGACTAGTAAAGTTCGTGGTTGGGAAGAAAAGTGCCCCGATGATACTTTCCCTCCTCCAAATCATTGCTAAAGTTATTTTATAGATCAAAATCAATTTCAAGAAAAACTGTAATCTCTCAACTTCTATTCTTCCTTAAATTGTAAGATTAAATTTTCACATGCACTGCAATATATCTTCCTAGATTAGTTTACGATTTCAATAAAAATATTATAATGATTTCAGTTTCACTGTTATTTTAAAAAGAAAAAGATGTTGCAAGTTTAATTTCTATTTTTGTTCAAAAGTTATTTTAAATTACATAGTGAATGGATAATGCTTCTTAGGTATGGTATTAGAGCACTGGGTTTGACACTGAACGTAGGGATCGCCACCACAATTCTAGGATATTTAATTGAAATGAAACATTTTGGTATTTTTCTAGGATGTGGATTCGAACCACAAAATGAAAACAAGCCCATGATCTGATCTACTCCTAGCTCTAGAGAGTAACGAATCTCAAGCATGATTATTCATGCTGCTTACCACCATTTGATGATGAAACCCTAGCGGATGCCATAAAAAGATTAAAATGGGATAGACAACCTTGGATTGCTTCTAGGAGGGCAACAATGAGAACCAAAATCCTGGCCAACAAAGCGCCAAAAACAGACAACAAAACATCAAACCCCATTGTAATTAAATATGAATCCATAGACTCAAAAGAAATTTGGGTACCCACTCCGAGTTTCTAATTAGTACCTTTCTCAGAATTTTAAGGGCTTGAAGAGCCCATGATTGCATCAAACAATAGCTCTTAGAAAGAGATTTGCATTGTACACAGTGTAAAAAACTAAAATAATTGTTTTTGGTGTATGCAATATTAATAAAGTATCTCTCATGCCCAAAATTTAGGGCAAAAATGAAATGATTTTTTTTTTTAAAATACTAATTAATTAACAAAGTTCGCTAACTCGACATGCATTAACATGTTTGCCATATCAATATTCGAGCTAACTCTGATACTAAACTAAGTAACGAAATTAATTAAAATTTATTTGCAGAAAACTAAATGATTTATTTTATTTTCTCATCAAACATAGTCAATAGTTTAATTAAATCAAACTCATTAAAAATAGTAGATGAAGATAAATTTAATCTCCAATATGACCATATAGTCTAAAATCCATTTTAAAATCAATAATTAAAATAATCGATTAAAGTGTCATTTAGTTTAGATAATTAATCTACACGGGCAAAATTAATTATGGGTAACTATAATTCGACTTTAGAAAGCTAATTAAAAATTATTTTTCTAGCATCCATTCTAACCTCAGAATGAAAGGTGCTTAAATTAATCCCTTTTAAATCCAAACTTAAAAGTAAATACTCTAATTAGATTAACTAGGCACAATTAAGTATTTACCATATTAAACAAATTTTAAAATATAAGGTTAGGCTTTATTCTTTAAATTTTCCCCAACTTCCTATTAAATATCATATATGGGTATCCGTCTCTTGTTGAGTTGTAGCTTGTTAAAGCACCAAATAACTATAAGAAGTGAATATAACATATGTACACAACTAGCATAGATTCATATAACATAACTAAGCTTGAAATGTATCCACCCTATTAGTCGTGGTTCATATGAATTGTTGAACTATAACCAAGAACATTTAGGTAGTTTGTTAATGGTAGAAACAAAACCCAAAAATTAAGAGAAATTAGTAGAATGTGACTGGTATATATTAAATGCTCAGGAGTGCCAAGTGATTCAATTCATTAGTGACACTTCTTGTTGATATTTTGTTCTTTAAATGAATTAATGAGAAATATATCAGCTTTGTTTCATCGAGCCAAAATAAACTAATTAGCAACCCCTCAAGAGGAGAATGCTAAATAAACCTTAGTGTGAAGAAGGCTAGATAGACTTAAGGAAGCTTTATAGTGCACCTTAAATGCAGATTGGTTTATATAAAACATTTAGTTCACTTGGATAGTTCAATGACAACATATACACATAATGCACGCTGAATACAAAATCTTAGTATGAACAAGAGGGCTAGCTGCCCTGTTTCTTATAGATTACCTTTTCCATACTAAGGTAATAATTTCAAACTAAGACCACAAAGTGATGATTCTAGAGGGGAAATATTATACTTAAATCGATATGGATGAATATTTCTTTTCTAAAAAAGCTATGATACTTTGTAGAGAAATAATGCTTATACTTGAATTATGTATACTATAATTACTGTGTAAAGTCAAGTGGTCATCCATTAAATAAGTTTCTTAGAAAAGAACGTATGTCCTAAAAGTTCAATTTGCAGTCGAGTAAGGTGATGAACATTGACTTCATGCATTAACGTGATTGCAAAACATTAAAACCTTTTGCCAAGGCAATGCTACTTACTGTAAGCGTCGGTCAGTTCGTTAATCAAAATATACGACCCGATCAGAGGTCATACTAGTTAAGGGTAGCCTATAGTGTGTGACCAACTAGAGACTGTGTAGGGTTAAACACTAGTCTCAGATGGCATGAGTTCAACTTCTCGTTACGTCCCTATGAAGGGTCAAGCCTTTCCAGATGGAAACAACATGTGGAACTAGTAAAGTCCGTGGTTGGGCAGAAAAATTCCCCGATGATACTTTCCCTCCTCCAAATCATTGCTAAAGTTATTTTATAGATCAAAATTAATTTCAAGAAAAACTGTAATCTCTCAACTTCTCTTCTTCCTTAAATTGTAAGATTAAATTTTCACATGCACTGCAATATATCTTCCTAGATTAGTTTACGATTTCAATAAAAATATTATAATGATTTCAGTTTCACTGTTATATTAAAAAGAAAAAGATGTTGCAAGTTTAATTTCTATTTTTGTTCAAAAGTTATTTTAAATTACATAGTGAATGCATAATGCTTCTTACTTATGGTATTAGAGCACTGGGTTTGACAGTAAACCTAGGGATGGCCACCACAATTCTAGGATATTTAACTGAGATGAAACATTTTGGTATTTTTCTAGGATGTGGATTCGAACTACAAAACGAAAACAAGACCATGATCTGATCTACTCCTAGCTCTGGAGAGTAACGAATCTCAAGCATGATTATTCATGCTGCTTACCACCATTTGATGATGAAACCCTAGCGGATGCCATAAAAAGATTAAAATGGGATAGACAACCTTGGATTGCTTCTAGGAGGGCAACAATGAGAACCAAAATCCTGGCCGACAAAGCGCCAAAAATAGACAACGAAACATCAAACCCCGTTGTAATTAAATATGAATCCATAGACTCAAAAGAAACTTGGGTGCCCACTCCGAGTTTCTAATTAGTACCTTTCTCAGAATTTGAAGGGCATGAAGAGCCCATGATTGCATCAAACAATAGTTCTTAGAAAGAGATTTGCATTGTACATAGTGTAAAAAACTAAAATAATTGTTTTTGGTGTATGCAATATTAATAAAGTATCTGTCATGCCCAAAATTTAGGGCAAAAACAGAATGATTTTTTTTTTTTTTAAATACTAATTAATTAACAAAGTTCGCTAACTCGGCATGCATTAACATGTTTGCCATATCAATATTCGAGCTAACACTGATACTAAACTAAGTAATGAAATTAATTAAAATTTATTTGCGGAAAACTAAATGATTTATTTTATTTTCTCATCAAACATAGTCAATAGTTTAATTAAATCAAACTCATTAAAAATAGTAGATGAAGATAAATTTAATCTCCAATATGACCATATAGTCTAAAATCCATTTTTGAATCAATAATTAAAAAAATCCATTAAAGTGTCATTTAGTTTAGATAATTAATTTACACGGGCAAAATTAATTATGGGTAACTATTAATCGACTTTAGAAAGCTAATTAAAAATTATTTTTCCAGCATTTATTCTAACCTCAAAATGAAAGGTGCTTAAATTAATCCCTTTTAAATCCAAACTTAAAAGTAAATACTCTAATTAGATTAACTAGGCACAATTAAGTATTTACCATACTAAACAAATTTTAAAATATAAGGTTAGGCTTTATTCTTTAAATTTTTCCCAACTTCCTATTAAATATCATATATGGGTATCCGTCTCTTGTTGAGTTGTAGCTTGTTAAAGCACCAAATAACTATAAGAAGTGAATATAACATATGTACACAACTAGCATAGATTCATATAGCATAACTAAGCTTGAAATATATCCACCCTATTAGTCGTGGTTCATATGAATTGTTGAACTGTAACCAAGAACATTTAGGTAGTTTGTTAATGGTAGAAACAAAACCCAAAAATTAAGAGAAATTCGTAGAATGTGACTGGTATATATTAAATGCTCAGGAGTGCCAAGTGATTCAATTCATTACTGACACTTCTTGGTGATATTTTGTTCTTTAAATGAATTAATGAGAAATATATCAACTTTGTTTCATCGAGCCAAAATAAACTAATGAGCAACCCCTCAAGAGGAGAATGGTAAATAAACCTTAGTGTGAAGAAGGCTAGATAGACTTAAGGAAGCTTTATTGTGCACCTTAAATGCAGATTGGTTTATATAAAATATTTAGTTCACTTGGATAGCACAATGACAACATATACACATAATGCATGCTGAATACAAAATCTTAGTACGAACAAGAGGGCTAGCTGCCCTGTTTCTTATAGATTACCTTTTCCATACTAAGGTAATAATTTCAAACTAAGACCACAAAGTGATTATTCTAGAGGGGAAATATTATACTTAAATCGGTATGGATGAATATTTCTTTTCTAAAAAAACTATGATACTTTTTAGAGAAATAATGCTTATACTTGAATTATGTATATTATAATTACTGTGTAAAGTCAAGTGGTCATCCATTAAATAAGTTTCTTAGAAAAGAACGTATGTCCTAAAAGTTCAATTTGCAGTCGAGTAAGGTGATGAACATTGACTTCATGCATTAACGTGATTGCAAAACATTAAAACCTTTTGCCAAGGCAATGCTACTTACTGTAAGCGTCAGTCTCTTCGTTAATCCAAATATATGACCCGGTTAGAGGTCATACTAGTAAGGGTAGCCTATAGTGTGTGACCAACTAGAGATTGTGTAGGGTTAAACACTAGTCTCAGATGGCATGAGTTCAACTTCTCGTTACGTCCCTATGAAGGGTCAAGCCTTTCCAGATGGAAACAACATGTGGGAATAGTAAAGTCCGTGGTTGGGCAGAAAAGTGCCCCAATGATACTTTCCCTCCTCCAAATCATTGCTAAAGTTATTTTATAGATCAAAATCAATTTCAAGAAAAAATGTAATCTCTCAACTTCTCTTCTTCCTTAAATTGTAAGATTAAATTTTCACATGCACTGTAATATATCTTCCTAGATTAGTTTACTATTTCAATAAAAATATTATAATGATTTCTTTTTCACTGTTATATTAAAAAGAAAAAGATGTTGCAAGTTTAATTTCTATTTTTGTTCAAAAGTTATTTTAATTTACATAGTGAATGCATAATGCTTCTTACGTATGGTATTAGAGCACTGGGTTTGACACTGAACCTAGGGATCGCCACCACAATTCTAGGATATTTAATTGAAATGAAACATTTTGGTATTTTTCTAGGATGTGGATTCGAACCTCAAAATGAAAACAAGCCCATGATCTGATCTACTCCTAGCTTTGGAGAGTAACGAATCTCAAGCATGATTATTCATGCTGCTTACCACCATTTGATGATGAAACCCTAGCGGATGCCATAAAAAGATTAAAATGGGATAGACAACCTTGGATTGCTTCTAGGAGGGCAACAATGAGAACCAAAATCCTGGCCAACAAAGCACCAAAAACGGACAACAAAACATCAAACCCCGTTGTAATTAAATATGAATCCATAGACTCAAAAGAAACTTGGGTACCCACTCCAAGTTTCTAATTAGTACCTATCTTAGAATTTGAAGGGCATGAAGAGGCCTTGATTGTATCAAACAATAGCCCTTAGAAAGAGATTTGCATTGTACATAGTGTAAAAAACTAAAATAATTGTTTTTGGTGTATGCAATATTAATAAAGTATCAATTTTTGTTGTTTGTAAAAATTCTTGTTTCAATCTCTTGCTTTTAAATAATGACAAGTAGATGGAATCTGAAACTGAATATTAATGTAAACAACAGGTTAGTAAAGAAACACTAATTTGTCTCAAAACCAAGAGTGTGGAGGAGAATCTGGAGCTCCAGAGACTCCAATTTTGAAGCTAGATAGACTTATTTGGAAGACACTCAGAACTAGCTTTGTGTCTTGGAGCAGAGGGGAGGAAGTCACACATAAAATCACAATGAAGAACATGAATCTCGGTCTACAGATAGATAAATAGAACAAGAACACACTCGTTAGAGTGAGTTTCTGGGAACTCAATCCCATAGCTTGAATAGGAGAGATAAACAAGTAGTGTGTGCAATCTCAGATGACATGAAGAAGGTTAATCCCCCTCAATATTAAAGATTCAAGGGAGAAGATTTTGTAGAGGCATGGCTAACTGGTATGGAAAAGTACTTCAAATTTCAAGACTACATTGAAAACATGAAAGCATTATGGGGGGATTACCAACTGACTGGAGAGGCTGCTGGTTGGTGGGAAAATAAGAAAATTGAAATTGGTTTTAAATCAACTAGCATAACATGGGATAAATTTATAAAAAAATTTAGACAGAGATGGTTGCCTCAGCTATTCTTTGAACATAAGCTAACAAACTTCTAGGATTTGAAATAAGGAAAACTCTTAGTACACGCCTATTTGGAAAGGTTTACTTGTTTACTGAAGTATGTACCTCACTTCCAAACTAATGAGAAATATAGGATCAAAAAAATTATCATGGGCCTTAATAACAATATAGGGGAATTTGTGGATGTATTATCCCTTTCAACCATGGACGAAGCCCATGAGAAGGCTGTTTGACAAGAACAAAAGCTCTGTAAGGATGATTCTATAAGGGATAGGAATAGAAAGAAGGGAAACTGGTCACAACCTTCTTAGAATTTCAAGAGAAAGGGATACAGGTATGGGTTGAGTAATAAGAATAGTAAAGGATTCAAAGGAGGCCAACATGATAATCGAGGG
Source organism: Cryptomeria japonica (assembly GCF_030272615.1). Lineage (NCBI taxonomy): Eukaryota > Viridiplantae > Streptophyta > Pinopsida > Cupressales > Cupressaceae > Cryptomeria > Cryptomeria japonica. The sequence continues at coordinate 450,137,338 of NC_081415.1, read as the reverse complement.
GATCGGAAGAGATTTAATAAATCCAAGAGAGACAGTGAAGGATATAGCAATAGGGCAGAAAAGAAAGGACCCTTAGAGGGATGTTATACTTGTGGAAGCGATCACTATGCCAACCAATGCCCAATGAAAAAACATGGAGGGAAATAACTGAGGAACCCTCTGCCACCTCAATAGACAAATTTATAGTGGAGAATTCATGTAGTAATGGACAACTGATAGGTAGACTACTAGTTTAATCCAGTCGAAACCCTAGGTACACTATATGGTATTCCCATTACAATATTAATAGATACATGAGCTACTGAAAACATCATTTCTCCACATTTTCTTAGTAAATTTTTGAAAAGAGCTGGCTTCATGGCTAACTCTTGTTTTGTTGAGTATGCAAAATAGTCGAGAGCTTGAGTAGAGCAGTGCCTATTTGGGGCAAGGGTTGAATTTCCTAACTTCACCACTAAAGTTGACCTCTTTGTAGTGCCTTTATGCACCTATGATGTCATACTAGGTATGAAATGGTTGGATCAACACAAGGTGAGGGTCTACTATTATGACAAGACAATTGAGTACTTAGATGACTTATTCTTGCAAGGTACCTGACATGAAGTCAAGTTGTGATAAATCTTTGTCATACAATTAAAGCGGAGTGAGAGGAAGGGATGCCAAGTGTTTGTAGTAAAAATGGAGGAAATAAATGACTCCAAAGATGTCAACTATCAAGATGACATGATGATGTTTGAAAATAGTTATCATCATGGAGAAGAATCTAGTGGGAGTGGTAAAACAAAAGAGGCGTTTGAAGAAAGGTATCCTTATCTTCAGAATTTCCAAGACGCGTTTCCAGAGGAACTTCCAGGGTTGCCACCCAAAATGATATTTGATTTCTCTATCAAATTAGTGCTAGGGGCAACTCCAGTATCTCAGGCTCCCCATTGCATGACAACAGTCAAGATAATGGAGTTAAAAGCACAATTGTAGGAGCTTCTGAGTATGAGTTTTATAAGGCCCAGTGTGTCGCCATGGGGGCTGCCAGTGATTTTTGTCAAGAAGAAAGATGAAACCCTATGTCTTTGCAATGACTACAAGATGTTAAACAAACTAACCATCCAAAATAAATACCCCTTGTTCCGCATCGATGATTTGTTCAATCAAATGCACAGGGCTATGATATTATCCAAGATAGATCTGTGCTTAGGGTACCATCAGTTGAGATTGAGAGATGAGGATATCCACAAGAGAACTTTTAAAACTTGTTATGGGCATTACGAGTTCAGTGTCTTACCATTTGGACTTATCAATGCCCCAACTGTCTTTATGAACCTAATGAACAATGTATTTCATGACTGCCTTGACAAGTTTGTCCTGGTATTCTTAGATGATATTTTGATATATTGTAGGAATGAGGAAGAACACCTGCAACACCTACATATAGTTTTTCAATGCTTGCATGAAAACAAGCTATACGAGAAGCTATCCAAGTGTAATTTCTTTCAGAAAGAAGTACAATACCTAGGGCACATTATTTCAGCTAAGGGAATAGCAGTAGATCCAACAAAATATAAAGCAATTTCCTAGTGGCCAACTCCAAGAAATGTGCATGAAGTGAGGAGTTTCATGGGTCTAGTGGGTTATTACAAGAAGTTTGTAATGAACTTTTCATGCATAGCTTATCCCATCACTTCACTTCAGAGGAAGGGGAAGAGATTTGAGTGGTCTAAAAATTGTCATAAGGCTTTTGAGCACTTTAAAGAAAAGTTGACCACGACACTGATTCTAAAGGTGCCAGATCCCAAAGGCTATTTCATGGTAGTAACTGATGCATCAGGGGAAGGACTGGGTGGAGTCTTCATGTAGGTTGGAAAGGTTATAGCCTATGAATCTCAAAAGCTTAAAAACTATGAGCAGAACTATGCACCTCATGACCTGGAGCTCTCCGTAATAGTACACACCTTACAAATGTGGCATCACTATTTGCTAGGCAAACTATTCGAATTTCAATCTGACTACGAGGGGCTGAAATATATTTTCACTCAACCCAATCTCAATGCACGACAAAGATGGTGGTTAGAACTAATATTCAATTATGACTTTGAGATTAACTACATCAAGGGAAAGGAAAACTAGGTGGCAGACATTTTAAGCCATCAACACCACATTAATGCCATTATTGTAGTACATACTGATTTTAGGATTCATGTGCTTCAATAGTTAGAGGGAGATAGATACTATCGGTAGGTAAAAGAAGACCTATGCCTTAACCCTCAAGATCCAAGATACGAGGGATTCTGAATAGAAACTGATGGAATACTAAGGTATCAAGGTAGGATGTATGTACCAGAATCTTCTGAATTAAGGAGTTTAGTATGGAAAGAAGTACACTCAGTGCCATACTTCAGACATATAGGAGTTACTAAAATCCTAGCTGATACTAAACCCTTGTATTTCTGGAAATGAATGAAAAAAGATGTTGCAAGGTTTGTGGCCAGTTGTTTTGAATGCCAAAGGGTTAAAGCTGAACATCAAGATCTTGCAGGGTTATTATAGCCCAATGCAGTTCTCGACTAGAAATGGTAGATAATCAACATGGACTTTGTCCAAGGGTTGCCTATGTACAAGAATAAGCATAATGCCATTTTGGTGGTGGTTAATAGATTAACCAAGGTAGCTCACTTCATACTAGGAAACCTAAAAGACAGGGCACCTTCTATTGCCTACAAGTTTGTATAGGAGACATTTAGGTTGCATGGGATACCCAAAAATATTATTTTAGATAGGGATGCCAAAATGACATCCAAATTTTGGCAAAATTTGTTTGCAACTTTAGGGACTCAGTTGAATATTATCTCCACATATCATCCAAAGACATATGGCCCCACATATCATCCAGAGACAAATGGCCATACAGAAAGGGCCAATTAGGTGTTAGAGGATCTTATAAGAATGTATTGCATGGATCAACACTACAAGTGGGAAGATTACCTTCCTTTGGTTGATTTTGCCTACAATAATTCCTATCAGTCATCCATTAAGATGACACCCTTTTAAGCACTATATGGAAGGAGGTGTATAACTCCTATCATCTAGGATAAGATGGAAGATAGGATAACTCTCGATCTATAAATGATCTCAGAAATGGAAGAACAAGTGAAGCTAATCATAAAAAGGTTAGCAAAAGCTAACAATTGGCAAAAAATCCATACAAATGCAAAGTGAACTCCCAGACAATTTGAAGTGGGAGAGAAAGTGCTTCTACGAGTTAAACCCAACAAAAGTGCCATTAAATTTGGAAATTCTTCCAAACTTGCACCTCATTATGTAGGACCATTTGAAGTCCTAGAGATCATCAACTCGACTACTTATAAAGTTTCTCTACCACCAGCTCTCGCCCGGTTGCATGATGTATTTCATGTTTCTTACTTGAAGAAGTATATATTTAATTTTGCGCACATGATTGATTGGAACTCCTTATAGGTATAGGACCCATGGGTGGTCATGATCGATCCAATCAGGGTGCTTGAGGTATGCAAGCATCAAGTATAGAGAGGTCACCCAGTGCAAGGTCCAGTGGGATCAATACTCCGACGATAGTGCCACCTGGGAAGATTATAATGAGATCCATCAAAGATTCCCTCATTTGTTTAATATTTACAATAGTTGAACTTGTTCCCTTTCTATTCTAGATAAACAATGTTGAATTTCATGTTTTTTTAAAAAGATAATTAAAATCATCGGGGACGATGATTCACAAGGGGAAGGATATGCTACATCCCACTTGTGCCCTAGATATTTAGATGTTATTTTATGCATCGATACTTATTATTCAATATTGTGGAATGATGTTTTACAAAACATATGTTGATGAGTTAGTATTAATCATGATGAAATATGAGATGTTTTCTTTTGTTATCAATAAATTCAATGACAGAGATATGTCAATATTTCAGACTAACTTCATGAATTTGTCCAAGTGTGTGTGCAGGAGATCGTCATCCTTCAAGAAGGGAGAAGTATCATCAGGTTAGGAGATCATGAAAGAAGGACTCAATGCCATCTTTAATCCTATTCGTAAGTTGAGTCAAGTTGATTTGCATTAACCTTGTTACCGTTAACCAGTACATGCTAGGTACTCCTATTTTGGTCAGTATAGATGATTAGGGTTTTACCATCCTAGTATTAGAGTTGGTATTCTTTTCTTATGACCAAACCTTTTTGAGATCCTAAACTTTATTCTTTATGTTCCTATAATAATGGAACTCCTTGGTGTTAATTATTATTTTTATTAGAAAATAACTCAATTCATGCATATGTATATATATAGGTTTAAATATATATTATATGCATACATATATATACACCTAAGTATATGTATGTACTCAAGATATTGAGAGATACATATGTATACATGCATATATAGATAAGAAAAAATATTGTATATATATAAATATGCATGCAAATCAAAGTTATTTTAAAATGAGTAATATTAGACATAATACAACATTGGCATGCAAGCCTTATTTTTATGTGACTTGAACTTGTATAAGATTAATATTTATCAAGCACCACTTAAATTATACATAAGATAATGGGTTGGAAATAATTCTTTTCACTTAATTTAACAATACTCGAACCAATTTTTGAGATGGGCATCGTCATAGTGGCTGGGTGAATTTCATGGCATGTTTCTCAAATTCGTATGAAATGAAATGAAATTGGAATTGGAATTAGCCAAATTTGCCAAATTGTTTTCCTATAGGAGATATAGAGTATATATATATATATATATCCTCCACCCACTTGAGGATATTCTCATTCACGGGAAGAGAGTACTTCTGGAGGAAATACTTTCAAACTTTCATTTTCGGGAATCATACATTGCGTTTTGTTTGGTTGTTCTCTTGTAACATGAGCTGAAGTAGCTTTGGCTAGTAGCACTTCTACTTATCCCATTCGTGGAGAAATAGGGAGAATCATAGGTGCTAGGAAATCTACAAGGGATCCATAAGGAATTCATACTTGCCACCACTTAACTGGGTAATGCATCTTTATTTCTGGAATGACACTGTACATTCCTTGTCCTAGCTTTTAAATTATCAAAAGAAATAACTTGTGTTTCTTGAATCTCGTATGTGTCTCTTGTTGAGTTGTAGCTTGTTAAAGCTATGAATAGCTATAAGAAGGGAATATAATGTATGTACACAGTTAGCATAGCTTCATAGAGTGGAACTAAGATTGAAATGTATCTACCCTATTAGCTGTGGTTCATATGAATTGCTGAATTGTAATCAAGAAGAACATTTAGGTAGTTTGTTAATGGCAGAAACAAAACCCAAAAATTAAGAGAAATTCGTAGAATGTGACTGGAATATATTAAATGCTCAAGAGTGTCAAGCGATTAAATTAATTAGTGACACTTCTTGTTGAAATTATGTTCTTTAAATGAATTAATGATAAATATATCTGTAGACACCTAAAAGTTGCACAATGAATTAAGTGAATTTTATTTATTTAGTTATTCTTAATTCTTCCAATTAATTAAATTAAGATTTTATTAATATCCCTATTCTTCTAATCGCCTATTAATTAAATTAAGGTTTAATTAATATACCCTTCTTCTATCTAAGGCATTTAATTAAATTCGCACTTAATTAAAATCCCCCTTCTAGCCCATTTAATTAAATCCCCCAACTTGCAAAATCCTACAAATGCAAGTTGCAACGACAATTGAAATAAATAAATTTTATTTTAATTAAATTCTATTTTCCCCACCCACTTGCATTTTCCTACATCTCCCACTTGTCTCCTAAACCCCTTCTAGATTCTTCTAATCAATTCTAATTTAGCCTAATCCATCTCCTAAATATTGTCACATCCCTAAGCAAAGAAAGTCACTTCTCAAACCCTCAAAGTCTTTGGAAACCATTAAAGGCTTTATGTCTTCAACAAGTTAACCTTGAAAGTCTTCTAAACCATTAATGCTTAACTCAACCCTCTTGCACGATTAGAGACTTTCTCTCTAACTCAACCCACATCTAACCTAGGGGTCTCATCAAGCATTCATTTGCTTTGACCATGGTTATTCCTTTAACCATTGCACAAGAGTTTATCCTTTGGATAAAAGCTTTATCCAATGGATAACCTTAACCTAACCTTAATCCTTACCTCCTAAGGTAACCACAAGGTCTTCTCAAACATTTAATGCTTCTTACATCTCCTCTAAAGTAGTCTTATGTTGACAATTGTCACCATTCATTGTTGAGAATTGTAAACATGGATTGATTAACTTTCAATCCTAGCCCTTGTTAAGATTATCCAATCTTGACCATCCATTGCCCTATTTCCCCTATAAATAGAGCCCATTCCTTCTTCAAAATATCCAAGTCTTTAGCATCACACTTATAGGCATTTTACTAAGTATATCTAGTCAGTTTTATCAAGCATTTAGTCTCTCCTTGAATAGAAATAATCTAATAAACATTTTAGAAGCATTTCTATTATAAAAAATAACCATATTAAGCTAGCATATCATGTTAGGATAGTTCTTTTACAAATCCTTTCATCTTATCATCATATACATGCTAGTTTAATTCATGTTTGTTTTTTATTACGGGAAAATAGGTTTTGAAGGGATCCCAAAACCCTTTACAAAAGATCCTTAAAAGATAATAGCATTAAGAAACAAGAAAAGACATTTTGCCAAAAAACCAGCACAGTTCTAGGCAAAAATTAGCATAAAAGCCCAACCAAAACAGAAACAAGAAAAAAGACAAATTGCTTAATGTTTTTGAGGGCATTAGCCAAATTTTTGCTAATCCCTTGCAAATATTTAATATTATCCCTGAGCATAGGGATATCCTTGGAAGAGGCCAAAGCAAATTTTTTCATACTCGCCCTAGTTGTTTTTGCCGCACCACAAGGAGCACTTTCCACTGTCCCTACCTCAATAGCATCCTCATCAATATCTAGTTCCACAACAGGTTTGGAAGTGCTAGAGCCATCAAGGAACTTGGTAATTTCCTCTAAATTCTTAGTCACAAAGGTAAGGATATCCAAAATCATTACCAAATAGTTTTTCATGGCTATTTTTCCTTCCTCCAATTTACTAATCTGAGCTTCCAGCTTCTCCACTTTTTCCTCCATACCCTTTTTCCACTGCTCCTGGTTACTTTTAGATTTCTTTCCCTTCTCTTCCTGTTGCTTATCAATTTTTTCTAGATTCTCGATTCTTTCATATACCCACCTGTCAAAACCCATTTGAGCCTCGTACTAGTTTTTGAGTTTATCCAGAATAATCCCATCTCCAGCTTTATCCTGATCCCTTCTTGATTTCTCCTTATCCTTCTCCTGCTCAGTTTCCATTTCCCTTTCCTCCTTATTAATATGATTGTCCCGCTCCTCCATTGGCTGGCTGTTAACATTATCTATACTCACACTATTGGTAGGGCTATTCTGATCAGAAACATCCTCAACTCCTCCTTCCTCTTCCCCCATTTCCTCTTCTTTCTAGCTCTCCTCTCCATCAGACTCATCGGTCTCCATCTCCCTTCCATCTTTTCCCATGTCCTCAGAATTAACCTCCGTATCCTTTTGATTACTCACGTCCTCTTGAATTTTCTCCACAGTGGCTTTTTTACCCTTTTTGCTCTATGTCAACTCATCCTTTCTAGGCCCACCTTCCTCCATCTTCCTCTTTCCTTTCCCTCATTCTCATGATTGTCCTTTTTGTATCCTTTTGTTTAATTCATGTTTGTTCATATCATGCACATTTAGGATTGCATTCATATTAGATTGATCAAACATCCCTCATTCTCATGATTGTCATCCCTAAGTCACTTTGATCAGTGATCTGAGAGAAAAGGCATTGGCTTGAGGGGTCTTGTGAGATAGAGAACAATGGAACATCCCTGGGGAAATTGAGCTATTCCATATAGCTCCATAACTTACACCAAGAGTCCCATTGGTGTGTGGACTTGTCCTGAATTCGGATTTTCAGTTTCATCGCACCACTTTTCCCACACACATTTCTGGCGCCCACCGTGGAACATAACCCCATTTATCAATTCATTTTTGATGCAGAACTAACTTTGCAAGTACGCAGAAAACTTGAATTAGCGCATTGATACCATCCTTTAGCGCATTCGGTTTATCCTTTGCCGCATCCCGCTCATTGTTTAACGCGTTGGAGCTGAAAATTAGCACATCCTACCTTAACCTTAGCGCATAGAACTTCTACTAATTCCTGTAAGCCTCAGTGCTTTAAAACATTAGTGCATTGCACCCATGCAACAATGTAGCACATCCAGGTTTTCGGCTAGTGCATCGGTTCCATTCTATAGCGCATAGCAGACACAGAGAGAAAAACAAAATTGTAACAGAGACAGAAAATTAGACTTGTAGAAGTCCACCTTGAAATTTTTTATTGCTAACTGATTTTTATTGCAGGTAACTAACATTTGTTTGCAGGGCTGAGAGATTTTCTTTTATTAAGTTTAGGCTTTTGATTAAATTTTTTTATTTCTAACTTTGTTAAGTTAGTTATTTGAAGTTTTCTTCATTTCCTTATTAGTAAGATTGAACTCATTTTGCTTTTGGGTAACTTAAAAAGAACAACAAACAAAAACCTTACCTTGTTTTCATAGGAAGAGAAAACACTTCATTTTTGGGTTTTAAAAAGAACAAGACGAACTCTATTTTTGCAAAGCTTTAAAATGAACCTCACCATCCTTTGGTGTCTCAAAGGATCCATTTCATTTTTTCATAAGTTAAAGAACCTCATTTTTCCAAATTCTACATAAAGCAAAAGAGGGAAATCCTTCCCCTATCGAATCCATTTTTGTTGACCAGGACTTCATTACTTAGATTAAAAAATCACTAATTTGAGAGTTAAAAAGAACACCATGCCTTTTTAGAGCAACATCTCCCAATATAAGTTAGCAAACAACTAAATTGTGAGGTTAAGAAGAACCATTTTGTGCCTTGTCTCGAAAGTGGAAGGTATATGCTCTCCCCTTAATTGGGTGACCAAAAAGCCAAACTGTTAGGCCCAATATGGAAAGCTAATGTACTGAGAGGGGAGGGGTGAATCAATACTTCAAATCCTTTTATCAACAATAACTTTACTGTTATGCATAAACCAAAAACCGCTGTAACATAACATAAAGCTAAAACAAATAAATAACAATCATACATGATTCACTCTATAACACATATATTTTGGTTATGCAGAAACTCTTGGTTAGAGAGAAAAAATGCGGTGGGGATGGCACCCACAACTTCACTACTGCAATAATAAAGATTGCTCAGTTAGAGCTACATGTTTAGCTATTTCTGATAGCTTACCCTGTTAGGAGTATTAAGATCTATTAGATCTACCTTGCTAAAGGATTTTACAACACTTAAACTAAATGCTGTACCTGGTTGGAGGCTTTACAATTTATAGACTTAGTTAGAGTCTTTTACCCTGTTAAAGGTTTCTCTTACAACTTCAAAATATTTCAATAAAATCTTTACAAATATCTTCAACTTTACATCTGGAATGTTAAAGCAGATTCTATGTGCTCAAAATAAGATTACCTTGCTTATAGCATACCTCGGTAACCCATAAAGTAACTTGGTAAACCCTTCTGTTTACTCTATTCTTTGACTGTTCTCTGAAATCCTTCTCAGTGACCTCTGTGTCTCTGTAACAGTCATAACACTTAGTGCTTTCTTATGTACCACACATGTCTTGCTTCATACACCTCTGTATATCTCTGTCTATCACACTTTTATCCTTAATCCATGCTATATAAATAGATCTCTTATGTTGGTGATCTGATTCATTGCTTCGATCTTACAAACATGATTTATCGAATGAATAACTATACAAAATATTTCATTGGATAAATGACCTCGAAATCATACACAATCTTTAAGTGCAATTTCCAATGTGATAACGGTTCTATGTTCCTCAATCTTGTAACACGTTTTCATATGTGTGTCTAGGTTCAATGAATTTGGTAACACGTTTCACTCGGTGTATATCAACTCGGTGTATCATCTTTGCTACTCAGTAGACATGGAATGATACTCGGTAGACAACTTGGTGCATACTGGGCTCTGTGACTACTTTCTTCTATAACCAACTGTTCTGTTCATAGTGACTGAATATTTCAATAGTAGTAACCGACTAGAGTATATAGAATGACTTTGAATATAAAACTAATGGCAACTTAATAAGTAGTAACAATCTCCCCTTTTGACATTAGTTGAGATGTTTGACAAAACTACTTTCAAAGTCATAACTCAATAATCTATATACTTACAAAATTTGACTAAACACACAGTATATACTTTAGTCAATGAAATAGTATATTCAGATATACTTCCCTTATCACTATAGTGTACAAAACTCTGATTTTGTATGCTCGGTGATCAATTTTCTGTGATAACTGTTCTGTTCACTGCTTTGTTCTCTGTTCTCTGTTTTGCTTGGTATACTCCCCCTATATACTACACTCCTTTTGTTTGATACTTTGATGCTTTGATGCTATATCACTACCCCTTTTTGACAAACATCAAAATTTAGTTACCATTCGGTGGTGGCAAATGGTCAAAAATGGATTTGTACTTTGTTCAGGCATCGGTGAGAGTGGCAGAGAGGGCATCTTTAACACTGTCCATGAGTGAATTCTGAGCTGTAATGTCAACTAATGGTGAAATGAGTCCATCTAATGTTCTTCCCTCTTGTTGAGTGGATAGGGATGTAGCCTTGTTGATTTGCTCTTGGACGGATGAAATATGAGGAAGGAATAATGTTTGAAGTGTCATTATGTCCATCCTTATCTTGTGTTCTTCATTCGTTAGTTCCAATTGTTGAGCCATGAGCTGTTGTAGCTTGGTATAAATTTTTTGAATGGAATTAGGCTCAGTGGTCAACTTATTAGAGAGATCGGTGATCTCTTTCTCAATCACTTCAGTTTTATTCTTGATATCTTTAATAAATAAAGAAAATGTACAGAGTTTCTGAAATAAATAAAGAATGTGCTTGAGTTGAGGGGTCAACTCAGCAATAAATTTGACAAGTTTAACTTTGCCAATGGCAATAGCTTTCTGTACTTCTTCAATCATTTTTGCAATGAGCTCCTTGTCTTTTAGCTTGCTCAAATATTCGGATGCATCTACTCCATATGTCTCTATCTTGGTTAGGAGTTCATCTAGTTGAATGTGGATGGTTGCATCTTTGGTTATTGTAGCTTCAGGTAGCATATCGGTTAAGAGTGCTTTCACCTTCTGAAGTACTTTATTTTTCTTTTGAATAGCCATTTGCTTCTCTTGTTCGGCTTTGTCTTTGCATAGTTCACTGAAATCAATGAGTGCTTTCCCCTTTGATTTGGATATATCAACATTGGGCAACACTATTGGTTTTGACAAATCTACTTTGAAACTATGCTTTTTCATCTTCTTTTCTTTACCTTTCATCGATTGAACTAAGACAATGGCTTGTGAGGCTTGTTGACCCTTGATAGGTTGCTTGGTAGAGGCAACACTTTGGTCAGTTTCTTTAGCCTCCGTAGTGTCCTTTGGTGTCTCAGTTGCAACATTTTTAGTGCTAGAAGGCGCTTGTTCTTGAGAAGTACCTTCTCCTGCTATAGACTTGTGACCTTCGGTTCCTTGTTCCGTATCCTGAGGGGCCTCGGTTGGGATAGGTTGATTGACCAGAGGATAGGGCCGAACTTGTTCCAAAATTGATTCACTAGATACAAGTTGGGCATAAGGGTTCCCTTCTATCATTTCCTATTCAGGTGCCTCTGTATCCATGATATCTTCATCTACTTGTATGGTGTCAGCAGGGTCTTGCTCGGTGACATCAACTATTTCAACTACAGCTTGCTCACCAGCATCCTTGATGCGAAATAGTTCCTGCCACTTTTCCTTGGTCTCTTTCTCTACTTCCAGAGAAAGTCCATTCATCAATTTTAAAGCTTTTTGCTTGACTAGGAAGTTTTTGTGGTAGTTTGTCAGATTTCTTTGATTTCATCTACCGACATGTCTGGAAAGAGATGTAGTAGACTTCTTTCTCTAATCTATTTTTCCGAGTCCATTGCATATTTCCACCTGTTATCAATATGCACATACAATTCTTTTGGAAGAGAATTGGATACTTCCAATGGGACCAATCGGAATTTCAGAAGTGTACAAATGACAACTTCTTCTATTTGTCTCTTTTCGACATCATTTCTGGATTCATACTTAACATATTTGAATGATCAAAATCCACCATATTGCTTCAGATTAGCACAAAAATTTTCAACACTATGTACGTTTACCTTCTTGCTCTTGACAATCTAAAATTTGCTTGCATCTTCAGATTCGGTGTCACTAGACTCTTTTGCCAAAATGAGTCTCTAAGTATATTTCTTGTAAGTTTTTGTTACCTTGGGTGCTGCAACACTCTTTGTTTTCTTACTCGGTGAAGCTGCAGATGCTCTTGTGTTAGGTCACTTTGCTGGAGGAGTCGGTGAGGCCTTTGATGTATCCTGTTTCTTTCTTTTCAACACTTTTCCCTTAGGCAGTTTGGTGCTTAGTGTTATAGCTACCTCTTGGGCTTCAGATTCCTCTTCGGTAATGGCTATAGTGCCTTTGACAGGTGTGGAGGAAGAATCTTCTCCAAATTTCTCTGTTAATGCCTTTATCATCTTTGTTGCCTTCCTTGTAGCTTTGGGTACTACAATGCTCATTTTTACTTTTTCCTTCACTTCTTCATATGTTCCATACCTCAGCTCGGTAGCATGCCTTGGTAATGTAAGAAATGCATCTATTTGCTATTGTGTGAGGTCAAAATCAATCTCGTAACCCATAGGTGGCAAAGATTAAGTTCTTGGTTCCATAGCATTCACATAACAGTAATCAGTGTCCACTTCAAAACATATGTCATCTTTGTATTTCTCCACTACCTTGGGTGGAATCCGGTACTTGTTATGCATCCTTTCTTGAAACTTGCTAAAATAATCATCCATAATATCATTAAAATTATCACCTAGCTTCTTGATGAAGTCATTGATCTGATGGGTGATTGGTTGGTGTAGTTCCCAAACAACTTTACCGACTGATGGAAATAATTTTTCAAAATAGAAAAACATGCATATTAACAGTGATCCAAACTTCAGTGTTTTGGCTGAATTGTTCATCTTTGGCTTCCTTATGGTGTTCAGATTCTCAAACAGGTTTTTCAGCAACACCTCACATAAATCAATTTTCATGCCTTTCTTCACAATTTTATATGCTAAGTCAACTGCTGCACATGGTACACTGTTTTCCCTTGCCGATTGGAAGAAATAGTAACCTATTACTCTAATGGCAAACTTTAGTTCTCCATCAGTGACATTGTTCAATTTCAGTCCTCTACAATCTGATTCTACTCCAGTTAAACTGATCAATTCCTTTTGTGATATCATTTTCTAAGCTCGGGCATGATCATAAATAGGGTAACTGGTGATCAAATGAATGATTTCCTTGGTGATCTTAAACGGTTGCTCTTCTAGCCACATGAAGTCATCATGAACTCTGCTTAGAATAAACTTGACCCACTGGGGTTTGAATACACAAGGATAGGTTAGGGCTTCAGTCAATCTCTTGATCTTAATGTGCTCATACTTGCTATCTGTGCATAGTTCATCATATGTGTCTTTGATTTCAATGTGACCTAGTTCTTCAACTCGACATTTGGTGAAGAATCTCACATCCTCGACTAATAAAACTCTATCCGAGATGAGTGAAAATGCAGTTTTGTCATCCAGTTCAGATGCAATTTTGGGAGTTAAAGAGTATTTCAGTGAGGGATTTTTGATGTTCTCAACAACAACGGGATTCTAGATCTTAGGTGCCATTGCAGATTTTAGATAAGAATTAACAAAAGATCCTTAGGGTTTGAAGATTTTCAAATGGAAGACACTTCACACTTAGCAAATAATAACAACTTGATATGATTGGTAAACTAGCTTAACAATGCATTGAGATTGATGTAAATACCTTGAATTTTTCTTTGGAGGAGGTTTGATCGCCTTTGATTCGCTTTGTTCTGCTCTCTCGAAAACTTGGTGAGTGAAAAATGACCGCGTAAATGATTTAAGTACACAATATACCTTATCAGGCTCCGTGTAGGTTAGGTCAAAAACATTAAATGCACTCGGTTCCACTAAACTTTCTTTCCTTTTTGCGCTTTAACTGAGTAACCAGACTTTCTTCATTTACCGACTTGACAGGCTTCCTATATTCACTGACTTGATAGTCTTCCTGTATGGTTCTCCAAAAGACTTTGATAGAATTTCAAACTTACGAATACATCTTAGCTATGCAGATTTTGAATTAAGTACATAACAAAATAGGAACTGTTAAGATTTGACCTTTGAGAGAATGCAGTTCCTTCATACCTTTACCGATTAATCTGGAATAGGTGCACCTAACTCGGTAGGTAAGCTTCTTTCTTCATTTGACACAATTTCCTTCTTTTTCCAAATCATCTGTAATTTTTCTTTTATTTCCTCAGTGTCTCCTCTAGGTTGATCTCTACAATCTCTAGCCAAGTGTCCAATTTTGTGACAATGAAAACATGCCATACTAGGATTTCTCCATGATCTTCGGTTGTTCATTCCAGACCTTATAAAGTAGTTGGCACTTATATGTCCATATCTTCCACAACATTCATACCATATCCTTGTATTGTAATCCCATGGTATTGCAAAATATTGTTGGTAAGGATCTGTGTGAGTTCAATAACATCTAGTATTTGCTCGGTGTGTAGACCACATCTAGTTTTTCTGCTTAAGCCAACACTCCTTGGTACTATGTCCATATCTATTGCAGTTTTTACAAAACCCTTTGAATTTTGCCTTCTGAAAATTGTTAACAGAATTTGTCCTACATTGGTTAAATGTGTGACCATATTTATTGCAATTGTAACAATAACCATTAGACTTAGTGACATTCAGTTGCTTACCTTTTCTGATTTGGCACATGTTAGAAGTATGACCTTGATTTCCATAGTAGTTGCAAATAGGCTTCTTTACTTTGATATTCTTCTTATTTCCAGCTTTCTTTGATGATTCTCCTCTCTCGGTAGTATGAATTCCCTTCTTGGTAGAATCATTTCCTTTGTAATCGAGTCCCGCTTCTTTGTTGGGTCTTCTTGTATTCAGCTGCTCATCCAACATCTTTGATGCTTCATATCTCTTCTTCAGTGTTTCCTTGGATTTCTTTTCTGTTTCAAGTTCATTGGTCAACCTTGATATTTCAAGTTTCAATGCTTGATTCTCATCATCTTGCAAATTTGCTTCATGATGTGCATAACCTAATTGATCTTATAAATTTTGTTGAATCCCAATCAACCTTATGATTTGATCATTCTTTTCAGATACTAATGCTTCAAGCTATTTTTTTTCTCTTTCTAGATCTCTTACTTTATCCTCAGCTGTCCTCAAAGCATCAAGATTCTCAGTCATCTGTGTGCTGAAATGTTCATGTCCTCTTTTCATTTCTTTTAGCTGATCAACCAGTGCTTTGTTCTTTTCTTTCAATACTCCAATCATTTCTTCAGTCTCTTCAAATATACTGTTCTCAAATGATGTCTCAATTTGTTCCACTAACTCTTGAGAGTCCTGCAAATCATTAGATAATCTTCTTCTCACTTTCAATGATTTTTGCATTTGTCTTTGCATTTCTGCAATCACTTGATTAGCATGATCCAACTCTTCTTGCAGATACACAATTCTCTGAGATTGTTTATAGCCTTCCTTTGATAAGATCTTTATCTTTAGGTTGTTAAACCCTTTTTCAAGACTCAAGCTCTGATACCAATTGTTAGGCCCAATATGGAAAGCTAATGTACTGAGAGGGGAGGGGTGAATCAATACTTCAAATCCTTTTATCAACAATAACTTTACTGTTATGCATAAACCAAAAGCTGCTATAACATAACATAAAGATAAAACAAATAAATAACAATCATACATGATTCACTCCATAACACATATATTTTGGTTACGCAGAAACTCTTGGTTAGAGAGAAAAACTGCGGTGGGGATGGCACCCACAACTTCACTACTGCAATAATAAAGATTGCTCGGTTAGAGCTACATGTTTACCTATTTCTGATAGCTTACCCTATTAGGAGTATTAAGATCTATTAGATCTACCTTGCTAAAGGATTTTAAAAAACTTAAACTAAATGCTGTACGTGGTTAGAGGCTTTACAATTTATGGACTTCGTTAGAGTCTTTTACCCTGTTAAAGGTTTCTCTTACAACTTCAAAATATTTCAATAAAATCTTTACAAATATTTGCAACTTTACATCTGGAATGTTATAGCAGATTCTATGTGCTCAAAATAAGATTACCTTGCTTATAGCATACTTCAGTAACCCATAAAGTAACTCGGTAAACCTTTCTGTTTACTCTGTTCTTTGACTATTCTCTGAAATCCTTTTTGGTGACCTCTGTGTCTTTGTAACAGTCATAACACTTAGTGCTTTCTTATGTACCACACATGTCTTGCTTCATACACCTCTGTATATCTCTGTCTATCACACTTTTATCCTTAATCCATGCTGTATAAATAGATCTCTTATGTCGGTGATCTGATTCATTGCTTCGATCTTACAAACATGATTTATTGAATGAATAACTATACAAAATATTTCATTGGATAAATGACCTTGAAATCATACACAATCTTTAAGTGCAATTTTCGATGTGATAACGGTTCTATGTTCCTCGATCTTGTAACACGTTTTCATATGTGTGTCCAGGTTCAATGAATCTGGTAACACGTTTCACTCTGTGTATATCAACTTGGTGTGTCATCTTTGCTGCTTGGTAGACAGCTCGGTGCATACTGGGCTCTGTGACTACTTTCTTCTATAACCGACTGTTCTGTTCATACCAACTAAATATTTCAGTAGTAGTAACCGACTAGAGTATATAGAATGACTTTGGATATAAAACTAATGGCAACTTGATAAGTAGTAACACAAACCACTCTTACGCTTTCGGTATTTCAAGCATTTACAACCTTTAGCAAGCCTTCCCTCCCGAGTTGTTCTTAGAGCGCCATTTAAATGGTCGATGAGAGGGGAATGACCTGAGTGGGAAATGACTTTATCGCCAAGTGTTCCAACCCACTATAATCAAAAGTGGATGGTGACGAAAGTACCTTCAATGGTTTTTCTCAGCAATTAGCCTTCCCCTAGTATCTTTACAATACGCAAATCCTTTGTTCTAAAGGTTGGGAAGCCTCCCGAGGGAGTTTATCACTGAAGACTAAACATGAAGCTTGACTATGAGCTTTAAAAATAGAAACCATGAGCCGAGTCAGTATCCAAACATCCTCAATATCATAGTGCAAGGGTGGGGAAGAATCCGCCCCCAAGATTACTCACCATATATCTCCCAAGATAGCTACTCAATTGTGAAGCAAGTCACTTTGGGTTAATTTCTGGCAAAAGGCAAAAAAATGGGCACCCCCTAGGGGGTGACATGACTGTTTGAGCTGACAGAGTATCGAGACTAGTGGGATATGGTATTGTTGATGACCTTTGAATAAAGAGTCTGTCTGAATTGTCTTTTTTGTATCCAAACCTGTGAAAACATTGGGAATTTGAACACATCCTCGCAGAACATACACTCTTTGTTTAGAATAGGAAAAAATGGTTGTCTTTTTCGTACTGTGTTTTCATTTTATACTTCAGAAAATCATCCATCAAACTTAAAAAGAGAAAAAGAAAAAAGTATTAAAAATTTTCGGAAAAACCAAAAACAAGACAAAAAGAGCAGTTTAGCGTGTCGGAGCAATATCCTAGCACATTTGAAGAAAAATTTAGTGCATTAAAGCTAAAACTTAGCGCAATAATTCTCAAAACTAGTGCATAATAGTCTAAACATTTGGCAACTTTCCACTAGCACCCTTAAGCACCATATTAGCTCATTGAAACATCACCCTAGCGCATTGGGGGCAAACTATAGCACTTTGGGTCTAAACATTAGCGTGTATTAAAGAAAGATTAGCGCATAACCCATCCAGATCGGTCAAAATTCCAAATTTTGGTTTAGCGCATAACATAGGCAACTTAGCGCACTGGTGGCTTTAAATAGCACATCTGAGGCAAACTTTAGTGCATCCAGTCTCTGTCTTAGCGCATAGATAAAACTGAGAAAAACAGAGTGCAAAAATGAACATTATTGAAAACTTTTATTATCAGTTTCGAATACCCTTTTGGATCTTCAATCGACATCATCAGGAAAACTTGAATCAAAACATCATAAAGTATTCCAAACAATCAAACAAGTCATTCTTAGAACAACAGTTGTCAGAATCCAAAACTAGCTAAGGATAACACTTTCTCCTATGATAATTGGGTAACATCGTCACATTGATCAAAAGGTCTGCCAATTAAATGGATTCCATCAACAAAACATACCTAGTTTAAACATAAGTTGTCAAATCGAGTCTCCATATCAGGAAGCTCTTATTCCATATCATTTGACACACTTTGTCATGAGGGGGCATCTAAACCTTCATTTGATAAAGTAGGCTTAATTTTTCAAACAAAGTATCATAATCCAACCAAATCAAAGGAAACCATTGATCACTCGTGTATGAACACTCATATTTTGAGAAGAGAAAGTCTTCATCACAACGCTAAGTTAAAGAAATGACAACCTAGTTCCTAGAAACTTGCCAAATGAAATAGATTTCTCTACATTAATCGTCAACTCTTCAAATCATGCCACACATTTCTCCATCATATGCGCTTATATCTTCAAGACAAGTCAAACGAATTTAACAAAGAACCATTAAGAAGTAAAGCCTTTTGCCAAAAATCAACATTCAGTTAATGCTTAAATCGTGGAGGAAAGATTAGTCCAACTTTCTTCCCAGAAGTTTGCATCACTTATAACATAGCTCAATTTGAACCACCAACCCCTGAACAAGAAGAAGAAGAGGAGTTTGTCCCCTTTGTCACAAAAAGTTTCTACTAGATGCCCACCATCACTCGCTCTCAACGAAATGAGCAAAGCGAACCACAACCAAAATCCAGTATGGGTCAAAGATTATCAAATCCTTTCGAGTATCCAAATCTAGAGGAAACAAAGATCACTGAGGAGCTTATTCAAGAATGTCAAGAAAACCCCTCATTCCAAAAACTTATGAAAAGACTCATAGAAGGTGACAAAGAAAAATACATGCTCATGCTAACAAGCAAAGGAGTTAGACTTCCTGAAGACTTCGATACCGAAATCTTTAGGACAGGGTCTTGAAATTATACTTATCAAGAACAACATAGAGAAGAGGAAACATGTGACCCTAAACAAAACATACCTGCGCAAAACATACCTGAACAAAATAACATACCAGAACACACACATACCCGAACTAGGGATAACAAAAGGGAAGAACTCATCCCTCGGAAAACAAATGCACCATCGGCTGCACTTGCACAACAAATGAAAATACTGCAAAGACAAATGCAGGACATGCAACCGGGGACCACAATATGATATTCCTTAAATGAAATTTGTCCATACCCTTTTGACAGGAGATTAAACATGATACCTTTTCCCTTGAATTCAGACACACCCGAATATGAAAAATATGATGGTAAAAGTGATCCTCACGATCATGTTCGGGAGTTTTGCACCATGAGCCTTGAATTTGCCCACGATGACACTTATTTGATGAGGTTGTTCCCAAGAAGTTTGGGAGGGCAAACAATGGAATGATTTTATAAACTTACACCACCTGTCAGATCCTTTGATGAGTTGGTCAATAAATTTATCATGCAATACTCCTACAATATTCAACACGCAATCACCATGCTGGATGTATGTAATACCAAATAGAAAAACAATGAAACATTCATGGTGTTTCTTCAATGTTGGAGACAGATGGTTTCGAGATATCCTCGAGATGTTCCCGAAAAGGAAAAGATGGAAATTTTCATCGACAATCTGAATAGTGAGATGAGTTACATACTCAAGCTCCAATGCATACCATCTTTTGCCAAGTTAATCGAAAATGAAATCCAAGTAGAGGAAGCATGTGTCAAAAAGGGAACATTGAAGTTCTTCAAAGAAGGAGTTGATTCATCCAATTCTCATTTTAACAACCCAAACAATGACAACAACTTAGACAAATCTAGATTCTGGACCAGAAACAAAAATGATGGTAATGAGGGAGGCACTGATGCTAATGATATAAAATCTAAACAACCAGTATTGGCTTTATCAGGTAATCCTCAGGTTACCGAGAATCAAAAGGGTGTCAACCAAAGCACTAACACTTATGCACCAAATAACAATCCGAGACCTTCGAATACAAACAACACCAACAATACCCAAGGCAACAACACAAATCGAGAACCTAATCCAAATTCGAGGGGTAACACCAACAATTTTCCAATAAATGCATTTACACACCATTGGGGCAATCCTTAGAATCGACATCCTGAGAACTCCTGGCAAACAAGATCATTACATTATCGGCCATAAATAACTTCGAACCTTAGATTAAACCACCTTGGTGGAATGACTCGCATTTCTGTGATTTTCATCGAAACAAAGGACATCACACAAATGACTGCATGAGGCTTAAAAACATTGTTCAAGACATGATCGATCGAGGTGATTTAACAGTTGATGGTCTCAAAACGAATGGTGATCATGACGCTTTTAAAAATCCTCTTCCAAATTACAACAAAGAAGGAGCTTCATCATCAAGTGATACATGAGGAGCTCGCATCAATCACATATATAACAACACTATCAATCATATATCAACAAAGGATAATCAGATAAACATCATAAAAATCAAAGACAAACAAGACCATACATCAATCAATGTGACAACTCGAGCTCAAAAATATGTTTTGAAAGGTCATACATAAACATCAACTACTATTCCCAAGACTCAATATGATTTGGTAAGTCAACTACGAAGAACCCCTACTCAATAATCCATACTTGAGTTACTCAAACTTTTGCCAAAACATAAGGACATCTTGGAACAAGCACTAGTTGAAACAAATGTACCTCAAGATTTGGATATTGATAAATTTCAAGCCATGGTGGCTCACATGATAGGGCCTCATAATCTCACCTTTTTTGAACATGATAATATTTCTTTGAGTCATCCACATAATACTCCCCTTCATATTGAAGTCTTAGTCTACAAGCATCGAGTTAAAAGAGTATTAATAGATGGAGGAGTTGGTCTCAATATCTGTACCTTAAAACTTATCCGTGCATCAGGCTTCTCTAAACAATCTATTGATCCACACAAAAAGATCACCATCAAGGCATATGATGATGAAGAAAGATCATCCAAGGAAACAATAATATTACCTATTTAGGTAGGATTGATACAAAGGGACACTATGTGCCAAGTCTTAGACATAGACTTGACGTACAATATTTTATTGGGTTGTCCTTGGATACATGAAATGCAAGTAGTACCGTCAACCTACCATCAATGTGTCAAATTCCCATATAATGGACATGAGATTTCTATATCAACAGATAATAACCCCTTTCAACATTGCAATGCCATGGGGGCAGCCCAAGACAACTTGGTTCCACACAAAAGGGAAGCTCAAACTTCCTCAGCATTAGATCATCTTCAAGAAAAGCTCAAATCTCTATCCATGGACAAAAAATGAAAATCAAAGAGCAAGGCATGGGAGAATAATCTTTCAAACCCATGTGTCTAACCAAATTACTAGCATCGCCAAAAACTCATGGGCAGCGTTTTGCATCGACACATCAAGCAACACAACCCATCACCAAGTTTGATGGAAAATTTATCCAATTCGGCACACTAGCACATGAATCAGAAGAGAAATACATCCTTAGTTGGCTATACAAGGATGAGGAAGAAGTCAAAGCTGCTACTATGGAGGTAGCTATACCAACACAACAATATGGAAAAGGATTCCTAATCATGCAACAGATGGGATACAATGGCAAAGGACCTATAGGAAAGCGTCAAGAAGGCATTATAGAGCCATTGGACCCTCCTTCACAATTTTCTAGAGACAAAACAGGATTGGGATATGGACACAACCTACCTCCAAGGAAAAAGAAGACTAAATATCAAAATCCTTAGTGGAAAGAAAAGAAGAAATACAATGAGGACTCATGGCAAGAGGCACTACACCAAGCAACATAAATAATAAGGAAAGAGCGAGAACACTAGGAAAAAGAGAAACAACAAGAGGAATTGGCCATTCAAAGAGACGAAGCATCTTATGCTGAGGTACACCATGTCCAAGAACCCATTCAAAACAAGGCAGAATCACCTCCTGAAGAAATTACTAATCCCCAAGGAGAAACAATGTATGAAAAGATGCAAAGAGTACAAGCATGTCCTGATATAGAATCAAAGAAAACTACAAGACTGGTATCAATTATCAGGGATCTCTTTTCACCTTACAACATACCTGTCAGTAGCACTGAAAGACTTTGGGACAACACTTCTGAGACTGATTCTAATGACTATGAATGGGACACTTGTTCAAATGTTATTGAAGATATTCTTGAGAGTACCATTTATACACCCCTTTCTCAAGAAGGACAAGGCACAAAGTCTAGACTGCTTGAATTCAATCCACAACATATCTATGAAGCTACAAAAAATGAGCAACAACACTATGAGCAAGTCTACAAGGAGGATGATACCATCGAAAACCTTGACAATATCATTAACATAATCAATCTCACAGACACCCTTAATGATACCTCTATCATGACACTTACCGCAACCAACCTTGACCCACCCAATGTCTCTTTACCACTCATATTTCCTGATCTCATAGACTGGGATGAACCTGAACACCATGACTTACCCATATTTTGAGATGATGAATCCATTATCCATTACCTATGTGTAGTCAATCCGGAAATAGACTCTACCAACAAACAAAATGGCGATATCTGCAATCAGGAAGGTGCCAAGTCTCTCATTTGCAAAAATGAAAGAAATAAAGGATATAATGCTGAAAACCAGTCAATGGAAGCACTAGATCATAAAAAAGTCAAAATAAAGGATGCATCTTAGGGTGAAAACCTTTTTAAGGCACCTAAGGATGGGAGACTTGACACTCTTTTTGAACACTATCAAGAGTGATCACCCATATTGATTGAGCCCACTTAATCAATCAACATTGGTACAAAAGAAGTAGCTAAACACATACATCTAGCAAAATCTTTGACAGATGAAGAAAACCTAGAGTTTATCAGATTCTTCAAAGAAAATCAAATCAACTTTGCTTGGTCCTATGCAGATATGCATGGGATTGATCCAAACTTAATCATGCATCATTTATCTATTGCTCCAGGGGCTAAGCCAGTCAAGCAAAAACTAAGAAAGATGAATCCACATGTAGCACTAGTGATCAAAGCTGAACTAAAGAAACTATTAGACGTCAGATTTATTCGACCTATAGACTATGCTTGGATTTCAAACATTGTGTTAGTTTCAAAACCAGATGGAAGCATCAGGATATGCCCAGATTTTAGGGATGTTAATAAAGCCTGTCCAAAGGATGATTTTCCTTTGTCCAACATCAACATAATTGTAGACCTCACAACAAGCCATGCAATGCTATCATTAATGGACGGTTTCTCTGGATATAATCAAATCAAGATAGCTCTAGAGGATCAAGATAAAACAACATTCACCTGTCCTTGGGGAACGTATTGTTGGAATGTCATGCCTTTTGGCTTAAAGAATGCTGGGGCAACTTATCAAAGAGAAATGATGACAACCTTTCATGATATGATGCATACCTTCATGGAGGACTATGTGGATGCTTTACTAGCTAAGTCATTTACTCGGGCCGAACATCTAGGCATATTAGAGAAAATATTTTAAAGATTGGAAAAATTCCAAGTCAAGCTCAACCCTAAGAAGTGTGTCTTTGGGTTAACATCAGGAAAATTACTAGGCTACATTATGTCAGCAAAGGGAATTGAAGTAGATCTAGCGAAGGTACAGGCCATCATGGAGATGCCACCTCCCAAGAACATTAGCCAACTTAGATCTCTACAAGGATGACTATAGTCTATTAGGCGATTCATAGCCTAATTAGTAGATAAAAGTCTACCATTAAATAAATTGCTACATAAAAACATATGATTCGGATGGGAAGTCAAATGTGCAAAATTGTTCTATCAAATCAAGCAATATCTAATGAACCCACCAGTTCTAGTACCACAAATAGTAGGGAAGCCACTTATTCTCTACATATCAACAACGAACATATCATTGGGGGCACTATTAGCACAAGAAGATCAAGAAGGCAAGGAACAAGCTATTTATTACATCAGTAGAACATTAAATGGATATGAGCTGAATTACACATTCATTGAGAAGGCTTGTTTAGCTATGGTATTCTCCTCTCAAAAGTTCCAACATTACATGCTAGCTCACACAATCAAGCTAGTAGCAAAAAATGATCCTCTCAAGTATTTACTCAACAAAGCAACTCTCACAGGTAGACTAGCTAAATGGGTCATGATTCTCAGTGAATTTGATATCCAATACATAGAGTGTCAAGCTATCAAGGGACAAGTAATTGTAGATCAATTAGCCAAAGCAACACTACCAGATAAGCAACCAATGGAGGTCAAATTTCCAAATAGGGATGTCCTTACTGTTACCACCAAGCAATGGACCTTGTATTTTGATGGTTCTTACACTCAACATGGCTCAGGTGCTGGCATATTGTTCGTCACTCCCAAAGGGCACACCATACCAAGATCATATAGACTCATGTTTCCATGCATAAATAACATCACTGAGTATGAAGCACTAGTCACGGGAATCAAAATGGCCATAGAATGGAGAATCATAGAATTGAAGGTCTATGGAGATTCCCAACTTGTTATAAATCAAATCAACAATGAATATCAAACAAAGGATGACAAGCTGCTACCATACAAAAGAATGGTGGATGACTTCAAACAATACTTTGTACACATCACCTTCGATCAAATACCAAGGTTGGACAATAAAGCGGCCGATGCAATGGCTACTATTGCTTCATTACTACAAATTCCTGAGTGACAGAGTTGTTATGAGTTTCTAGTAGAGCAACTATTTTCCCAGCCTATGATAATTTTGCATCCCATGTTATCTATGCCTTAACTAGTTCAGACTCTCCTTTATATAGAATAATATATGAGTATCTTAAAACCAATACCCTACCCATTGACCTATCTCGGAACCAAAAACACAACTTTATCCGGCAAGCTGCCTGTTATACCTTGACTGCTGATACCCTTTACTATCGAGGTCTAGATGGTAATCTTCTTTGTTGTCTTGATCGTAATGAACCTGATTCTGCTTTACATGAGCTTCACGAAGGTATCTGTGGCAGACATTCAAGTGGTCCTCCTCTCACTAAAAAACTTGTGAGAATGGGATATTACTGGCCAACAATGGAGAAAGATTCTTATCAATTTGCAAAGAAATGTCCTAATTGCCAAATCCATGGCAATCTTATCCATGCACTAGCACAAGAATTGCAGCCATTTACAACATCTTGGCCTTTTTAGTCAGTGGGGACTTGATTTAGTAGGAAAAATACATCCTTCATCTTCAAATAGACACAAGTTCATTATCACCGCAACAAAGTATTTTACAAAATGGATTGAAGCAGTCCCAATGACCACAATAACTAGAAAACAAATCACCTCTTTTATTCTCAATTATCTGATCTGCAGATATGACATCCCTAGTTCCATCATCATAGATAATGGGTGTCCCTTCAAAAACCAGGATGTGCAAGAACTATGTGAATGATTCAAAATCTAGCATCGTTTCTCTACACCTTACTACCCGCAGGGGAATGGTTAAGCAAAGGCATCAAATAAAACAATACTAAAAATCCTAAAGAAGACAATAAATGATGCAAGAAAGGATTGGCATGTGCAACTCAATCCGACACTTTGGGCATACAGGAGCATCAGGACACCTACAAGGGCTATGCCATATTCATTGGTGTATGGATCAGAAGAAATTTTACCTCTTGAGGTAGAAATTCCACCACTCAAAGTATCTTTGAAAGGCCTCATTCCAAATGAGGAGTATCAGGTCAATAAATTACAAGAACTAGAGCTTCTGGATGAAAAACGCCAACAAGCCTATAATCACCTCAAAGCATACCAGCAGTGCATGTGCAGAATCTACAACCACAAAGTCATCCCTAGGATTTTTAAAGTCGGTGATCTCGTACTCAAAGAAAATCCTAGAAATCAACAGGATCGAGAAAAGAAAGGAAAGTTTGAGCCCAACTAGCTGGGTCCCTATGTCATTATATCAGCCTATGGATCAGGTGCCTATCAGCTAACAACTTCAAAAGGCCATGTGCTCAATGAACCAGCCAACAATATCCATCTAAAGAATTTTTATACTTGAGTGGTCTAATGCACGGAAAAAGTGAAAATAATAATAATAATAATAAAAAAAAAAAGCAACAAAAAGATGCAATAAAAACAAATGGTGAAAACCTGGCAACATGTGCTACTTGTGAGGGAACAACTCCTCTATATATCATTAGTCATATCTTTTATATCCGAAGTCAAAACCACTGGCCATCGCCCAACAACATTATCTTGTACATACTTAGCGTAGTCACTATCCTTGCTTATTTGCATATCAATTCATTATATCCCACCATGGCTTGGTAATTACTGTACATATCCACATCAATCAATATCTCTAACTAGGGGCAACATTCATCTGACTTCAAGCAAACAAGAATCACAACATGCCAAACAAATCCTATTAAGCCAAAACTCCAACAACCAAGAAAGAAAAACACTAATCCGATTAACAACTTCAACACACATAACAGATGATTTTCTGAAGTATAATTTGTTTACATCTTGCATGAAGTTTTTGACTATTTTTCATTTGAACTTTTTGAATTATTAGATCTCCTAAATTTTCTCAACGATGCATCAAGCTAGAGAAAGTAGCTGGAGACTCTGATATTTTTTTCGTTTTCTGTCTGTGAGGTGATCACTTGTACTGTGCAAATCTTGTCTTACAACGTGATTCAAAACATATCACTGAAGACATTGTTCCACTTTGCACATACAAAGGGTTTAATCTTGTCTGTTTATACGCAAACAAAACTCAGGTCATCTTGATTCAATTATACCTCGACGCTTGTGCCATCTTGCAATAATCCATGTATATTTTTCTCAGGTCATTGTGGTTCAATTATACCATTATGCTTGTATAAATTTTCAACATATCAACAACTCAATGATGATAAACACAAAGAAAACAAAAACATGTGACTATATAGGAATGAAAAATGACAAAATGAGGATGATCAATTAGTTGCATATCATATTACAATTAGTTGCATATCATGTTACAAATAGTTGCATATCATTATCATACATCTCATTTTCAAGATACATCTCACATCTCATAAATCAAAGCAATGCATCATCACATTTTGCTTATCAAAATCATGAATCATACATTCACATCATAATCTAAATCAAGAGCATTATTATCTAAGCATCAAATCATCCTCATAAAATCTCATATCGAAACATAATTCATATCATTCATCAATCATCATTGCATCCATCACATGCATATCTATCGTATCATCATGGAATATTTCTTCACTTTCATATCTTCATCATTCTTCCAAACTATCTTCTATCATGTCTTATACAGGATGTATCTTTCCTGAAACCAGATGTTTTGATAAGCTCTTATACATGATATATCGTTCCTAAAACCAGATGTTTTGATTAGCTCATATACAGGATATATCATTTCTGAAACCAAACATTTTGACCAGCTCTTATACAGGATATATCGTTCCTGAAACCAACATTTGATCATCCATGTCTTATATAGGTGGTATCATTCCTGAAACCAGATGCTCGATCATCCATGTCTTATACAAGTGGTATCATTCTTGAAACTAGACATTCGATCATCCATGTCTTATACAAGAGGTGTCATACCTAAAACCAGACTTGATCTCAATCCAATCAAACTAATCAATCTTATCAAACCCATGCATCTCATCACTATCCACTCTTCTATCCAAGGGGGCATTATCATATCAATTTCATATCGACATCAGTTTCATATCAAATTTTCATATCAAATCAATTCTTCATATCTGGGGCATAATCAATATCATTCATCAAATTTGGGGCATCATATCATTTCAACACAAGCATCATATCGACATTTCGACACAATCATCATATTCAACATGATTTTGTTTGAATCAACATGTGGTCACACGTTAACTCAAAGAGGGGAAAAATGTAAACACCTAAAAGTTGCACAATGAAATAAGTGAATTTTATTTATTTAGTTATTCTTAGTTCTTCCAATTAATTAAATTAAGATTTAATTAATATCCCTATTCTTCTAATCACCTATTAATTAAATTGAGGTTTAATTAATATACCCTTCTTCTATCTAAGCCATTTAGTTAAATTCACATTTAATTAAAATCCCCCTTCTAGCCCATTTAATTAAATTTACATTTAATTAAAATCCCCCTTCTAGCCCATTTAATTAAATTTACATTTAATTAAATCCCCCCACTTGAAAAATCCTACAAATGCAAGTTGCAACCACAATTGAAATAAATAAATTTTATTTTAATTAAATTCTATTTTCCCCACCCACTTGTCTCCTAAGCCCCTTCTAGATTATTCTAATCATTTCTAATTTAGCCCAATCCATCTCCTAAATATTGTCACATCCCTAAGCAAAGAGAAGTCACTTCTCAAACCCTCAAAGTCTTTGGAAACTATTAAAGGCTTTATGTCTTCAACAAGTTAACCTTGAAAGTCTTCTAAACCATTAATGCTTAACTCAACCCTCTTGCATGATTAGAGACTTTCTCTCTAACTAAACCCACATCTAACCCATGAGTCTCATCAAGCATTCATTTGCTTTGACCATGGTTATTCATTTAACCCTTGCACAAGAGTTTATCCTTTGGATAAAAGCTTTATCCAATGGATAACCTTAACCTAACCTTAATCCTTACCTCCTAAGGTAACCATGAGGTCTTCTCAAACATTTAATGCTTCTTACATCTCCTCTCAACCAGTCTTATGTTGACAATTGTCACCATTTCATTATTGAGAATTGTAAACATGGATTGATTAACTTTCAATGCTACCCCTTGTTAAGATTATCCAATCTTGACAATCCATTGCCCTATTTTCCCTATAAATAGAGCCCATTCCTTCTTCAAAATATCCAAGTCTTTATCATCACACTTATAGGCATTTTACTAAGCATATCTAGTCAGCGTTATCAAGCATTTAGTCTCTCCTTGAATAGAAATAATCTAATAAATATTTTAGAAGCATTTCTATTATAAAAAATAATCATATTAAGATATTATATCATGTTAGGATAGTTATTTTACTAATCATTTTATCTTATCATCATATACATGCTAGTTTAATTCATGTTTGTTAATATCATGAACATTTAGGATTGCATTCATGTTAGATTGATCAAACATCCCTCATTCTCATGATTGTCATCCCTAAGTCACTTTGCTTAGTGATCTGAGAGCAAAGGCATTGGATTGAGGGGTCTTGCGAGATAGAGAAAAATGGAACATC
Source organism: Cryptomeria japonica (assembly GCF_030272615.1). Classification (NCBI taxonomy): domain Eukaryota; kingdom Viridiplantae; phylum Streptophyta; class Pinopsida; order Cupressales; family Cupressaceae; genus Cryptomeria; species Cryptomeria japonica. Next base: position 450,107,677 of record NC_081415.1, on the reverse strand, counting down.
CCTGGGGAAGTTGAGCTATTCCATATAGCTCCATAACTTACACCAAGAGTCCCATTGGTGTGTGGACTTGTCTTGAATTCGTATTTTCTGTTTCATCGCATCACTTTTCCCGCACACAATATCAACTCTATTTCACCAAGCCAAAAGAAACTAATGAGCAACCCCTCAAGAGGAAAATCCTAAATAAACCTTAGTGTGAAGAAGGTTAGATAGATTTAAGGAAGCTTTAAAGTACACCTTAAATGTAGATTGGTTTATATAAAACATTTAGTTCACTTGGATAGCACAATGACAACATATACACATAATGCATGCCGAATACAAAAACTTAGTACGAACAAGAGGGATAGATTCCCTATTGCCTATCTTACCTTTTCCATACTAAGGTACAATAATTTCAGACTAAGACCATGGAGTAATGGTCCCATAGGGGAAATGTAATACTTAAATCAGTATGGCTGAATATTTCTTTTCTAAAAAAATGATAATACTCAGTAGAGAAATAGTGCTTATACTCAAATTATGTATATTGTAATTACCAAGTAAAGTCAAGTGGTCATCCATTAAATAAGTTTGTTAGAAAAGAACCTATGTCCTAAATTTTCAAGTTGCAGTTGAGTAGGGTGATGAACATTGACTTCATGCATTAGCACGATTGCAAAACATTAAAACCTTTGGCCAAGGTGATGGTACTTACTGTAAGCGTCACTCAGTTTGTTAATCTAGATATACAACCAAGTCAGAGGTCATACTAGTTAGGGGTAGCCTAGAATGTGTGACCGACTAGGGATTGTGTTGGGTTAAATACCAGTCTTAGATGGAATGAGTTTAACTTCTTGTTGGTGGCATTATGTGAGCCGGTATGAGGACATAATGACATTGTATGTTGTCATTGATGTCAATATGCTGAAGAAGAGAGAACCGGTATGTTACCAAGAATCGGTATATGTGAGAATCAGTATAACATTGTGAACTGGTATATGTGCTAAAGTGAAGCAGTGTGTTTGTTCAAGGTAAACTGACATGTTGATATGGAAATCGGTACATGGAAGATTTGTATGACTATCGGTTGGTAGTCTTAACTTCAGGGTTTTGGTTGAAGTGCTTCAAGCCTGTGTGACTCAATCAGTGACTTTGTGTGATGAGTTAGCATTGTAACGAAGAACAGATCATGTTGCCATGTCAGCCTTGTGTGCGTGAAGGATCTTGCATGAAGGAGATTGTTCCTATCTACCTCGGGAATGTGAGAAGTCTATAAATGGTGAAAACGCATGATTGGTTATGAGCTACCATGAAAGCGGTGGAAAATGAATGATGGAGAACATCTTGAGATTGGTTTAAGACTGTTGCATTTAATGCAATGTGCTCAACGGTCAGGATTGAACCATTTGAATTACTTAACCTAATAGGTTTAGGGTTTAGGGTTTATGCTACCAACCTATCTATTTCCTATAAGGTCAAAGTTGTGTTTCTTTCTGAAGTTGTTGGCAAAATTTGTGTGTGTGTATCCAAGTGAAGAGATACGTGATTCTTGCCAGACCAGAGGAGAGAAGTGATACCTACAGAGTGTATGTGTAGAAGGTGAAGAGGAGCTAAAGCGGATCTGCATTGGCATTGAGTGCTGTTACCAGATCATTGTAATACCTGTTGATCTCTAACCACTTCAATAGTTGGGAAATCCCTTAACATGGTAGCTTTAACTGGCTTGCTGTAAATCCTTTGACAGGGTGACTCAAAACCATTGAGTTCTTGAAATCCTCTAACAAGGTAACCTTTAACAGGGTTTAACCCTTAACAAGGTATTCTAGCCATCCCTTAACCGGGTGATCCCTAACAAGATCAGTTTCTAATAGAACCTATTGTATCAGTATTTAACCGGACAAGGCTCCTAACAGAGCAGACTTCTAAAGAGTTCAAAAATAGCTTGTGGGTATTCATCCCCACCGTGCTTTTTCCCAGTTGGGTTTCCGCGTGAAAAATCTGTGTGTCATGTGTGGTGTTATTCATGTGATGGTTTAAGTGATTTGTGTTTGAAGGTAAATCATGTTGATCTAGCTATATATTTTGATGATAGATTACCTGTTCATGCACTAGGGTGAAATGGAAATGAAGTATTAGATTTTATGAAAAGATAAGTGTCAACTAGTTTATGCTTGTCTCAGTTATTCTGGCTTTTGCCGATTGTACTCTGTTTAAGACCGGTGTTACTGTTTGTCTGCCAAAGCATAATGTCTGCTGACAAACCGGTTTTAGGAATGTGTTTTTGTCTGTACTGATTCACCCTCGCCCCTCTTAGTACCATTTTGATACTATCTGTTCATCATTGAGTTATCAATTGGTAACAGAGCATCCTCCAGGTCCTCTGTGTTATAAGCTTAACCGCTTGAGGAAAAGATCCCAGTCTAATGATGAAGAGGGAAGGTCCAAAGTTCAATAGAGATAATTTCAATATATGGAAAGACAGAATGAAGATATACATTAGAAGCATGAGTACTCAACACTAGAGCTATTTTGAGAATGCTTATGTTGCCCCTACCGGTACTCTCACTGATGACCAAAAGAGAGAGATGCAGGACAATGGGCAAGTCATGGAAGCCCTAATTAGTAGTTTATCTGACATTGAGTTTATTGATGTCCAAGATAAAGTGAATCCCAAAGAAGTATGGGATACTCTTGAAAATATCTATGGCGGTGATGAGCATGTAAAACAAGCTAAGGAAGAAAGCCTTAGAGGGAAGTTTGAAGACATGCAGATGGTTGAAGGTGAGACCATTCAACAGTATGGAATAAGAATCAAAACTGTTGTCATAGATATCAAGAGTGCAGGTGGTAAAATGGAAGATTCCACTGTGGTAAGCAAATTTCTGATATCCTTATTACCGATCTATGCAATAAGGGTTTCTGCTATTCAGGAGTTGAGATCAATAGACAAGACTAAGGTATCCCTAGACTCCATCATTACAAAGTTGACAGCCTATGAGCTAAATAGTTTTGATGGTAGTGTTCAAAAGACTGAATCAACTTTCAAAGCTTCTGCTGTAACATCCAGAAAAGGAAAAGAATCAAGCACCAGTGTTGAACCAAGACAGAGAAAAGAAATGAATGATGAGGAGATTCTGATGGAATTTGAAGCTCTTCTTGCTAGAAAACTTCCTAAAGGAACCGGTAAATATAGAGGTAAGCTCCCTTTGAAATGCTTTTCTTGTAACTGAATAGGACATATTGTTGCAAACTGTCCTAATGGTGACAACAAGGACAAACTGGAAAGGTTCAAGAAATTCAAAGGAGGAAACTGGAGAAACTATTTTGTGGTAGTTGATGAAGGTGTCACAGATGAGGAATCAAAAGATGAAGAAAATGAAGATATTGTGTTTGTTGCTGTAAAGGAAGATGTGTCAGACAAGAAGGCTCTCTTCTCCCTCTTTGATAATTCCAATGAGTGGATTATTGACAGTGGCTGTTCTCACCACATGACTGGTGACCAGAGCAAGTTTCTATCCTTGGAAGAATATGATGGTGGTGTGTTTCGCTTTGGTAATGATGCACCATGTATGGTCAAAGACAGAGGGTCCATCTCTCTGAATGGAAAGAGTAGTGCTAACAATGTGTATTAGGTTGATGGTCTCAGACACAACCTTCCAAGTGTTGCCCAACTAAATGATAGTGGTATCACTCTGGAATTCAAGAATGGAGTGTGCAGAATCAAAAGGAAAGAATGGTGAATTGGTGGCAACCGACATGTAGACCAAAGGTAACCTATTTCAGCTGAATGCAAATATCAGTACATGTCTTATGGCCAAGTTCAATGACAGCTGGATATGGCATAGGAGACTCTGCCATGTAAACTTTGATAACATTGTGAAGGCCAGTAAGATCAAGGCAGTTAGAGAGTTGCCGGTGCTGACCAAACCAAAAAATACCTTGTGTAGAGAGTGTCAATTGGGGAAAATGTCTTCCTCAACCTTTAAAGGTAAATGTTTCACTACTGAAAATTTACTTGATCTTGTACATACTAATTTGTGTGGTCCTTTGAAAACTAGGAGTGTGCAGGGTGATAGGTACTTCATGATTCTCGCTAATGACTGCTCAAGAATGATGTGGGTCACATTCTTGAAAGATAAGTCTGAAGCTTTTGGAAAGTTCAAAGCTTTTAGAGCATTAGTGGAGAAGGAAAGCAGTAAAAGGATCAAGTGTCTTAGAACTGATCAAGGAGGGGATTTCACTTCCGGTGAATTCAACAAGTACTGTGAAGAACATGGCATCAAGAGGCAACTATCTGCCCCCCAGAATCCATAGCAGAATGGACTAGCAGAGAGGAATAACCAGACTGTGGTTGAAGCAGCAAGAACAATGCTGATTCAAGGAAAGGTTGCTCACACCTTTTGGAGAGAAGCGGTGAGCACTGTAGTCTACACAATGAACCAGGTACTCATCAATAAAGGTAAGGATAAAACTCCTTATGAGTATTGGACTGGTAAGACACCTGTGGTTAGCTATTTTAGAGTGTTTAGTAGAAAATGTTACATCAAGAGGAGCGAACACCAGAAAAAATTTGATGCAAAATGTGATGAGGGAATATTCCTAGGATATTCCACCAAGAGCAAAGCTCTCAAGTGTTTCACTAATAGGACTCAGAGAATTATGGAAAGCATTAATGTGAGAGTTGATGAAACCTCTGAGAAAACTGAGGAAACCGACAGTAAGCAAGCGGTAAATGAACCGGTTGTAACCTTCTGGGAACCAGGTGCCAGTTAACCAAGTACCAGTAACAGTGTTCCTACACCGGTAGATGTAGATGCTGATACTAATGGAGATGAGGATGAAGAAGAAAAGCAAGAGGAATCTGGTAAGAACATTCCTCGGTATGTCAAGCTGAATCATGATCCTAAGCAGATCATAGGAGATAAGGATGTAGGAATCCTTACAAGAAGAAAGGTAAGAGAAAACTCATGTATGATCTCTGAATTTGAGCCTAAATCATTCAAAGAGGCACATAAAAATGAAGACTGGATCAAGGCAATGGAAGAGGAACTTGACCAAATAGAGAGAAATGGTACATGGTCTTTGGTACCCAGACTGGAGCATAAAAATGTAATCTGTACCAAATGGGTTTTCAGAAATAAGTTGAATGAGGATGGCACAGTGATTAGAAACAAAGCTAGACTGGTGTGTAAAGGATATGCCCAAGAAGAAGGAGAAGACTATGGATAAACCTTTTCTCCTGTAGCCAGATTGGAAGGAGTTCGTATTCTTCTTGCATATGCAGCTTTTAAAGGATTCAAAGTCTATCAAATGGATGTAAAATATGCATTCCTAAATGGTGTACTTGAAGAGGAGGTGTATATAGAACAACCAGATGGGTTTTCCCTATCTAAAGACAGTGACATGGTGTGTAGGTTACATAAAGCCTTATATGGTCTAAAGCAGGCACCTAAAGCATGGTATGAATGCCTGCACTCCCATCTTGTGAAGATTGGATTTGAGAGAACAAGCGAAGATAGCAATATCTACTTGAAATCTGAAGGAGATCAGATCTTGATCTGTGAGGTATTTGTTGATGACATTATCTTTGGTGGAGATGAAAAGATGAGTCATGAGTTTGCAGATGAGATGAAGAAAGAGTTTGAGATGTCACTCATAGGGGAGATTACGTTCTTCATTGGACTATAGATTCATCAGATGAAAGATGGAATCTTTATCACTTAGTCCAAGTATGTCAAAGAGGTGTTGAAGACCTTTGGCATGGAAGATAGCAAACCAATTGTAAACTATCCAAGATGGATGACTCAGCATTGGTTAATGAGAAGGAATATCGATCAATGATTGGTAAGTTGTATTATGTAGTGCATAGAAGACTAGATATTGCACATGCAGTTGGAATTACTGCAAGGTTCTAGAAAAGTCCAAGAGAATCCCACTTGGTTGCAGTCAAACGGATTCTTAGGTATCTAAAGGGAACTATTGATTATTGATTGTGGTATCCATATAGTAAGGATTTCAACTTGAAAGTATTCACAGATGTTGATTGGGTAGGTAATGAGGATGACCAGAAGAGCACAACCGATGGTGCATTCTTTCTCAGTGGTAGACTGGTCTCCTGGATGAGTAAGATGTAGAGTTGTATCTCTCAGTCTACAAGGGAAGTAGAGTATGTTGCAGCTTTCATGAATTGCACTCAGACAATTTGGATGAAGCATGTATTAAATGGCTTCAAAGTTCCTATATCTGAATCGGTAAGTATATTTTGTGACAATACTAGTGCAATTAACATATCCAAGAATCCAGTTTTACATTCTAGAACCAAGCACTTTGAGCTTAAGTATCATTTCTTGAGGGAAAAGGTTCAGAACAAAGAGATTGCACTGGAACATGTTTCTAGTAAGGAGCAGTTAGCAGACATATTCACCAAGCCTCTACCAAAGGCCACATTTATGTATGTAGGATTTTGCCAAGATCAAGGGCACAATGAAAAGCATAAAAAGAGAGACAATAGAATGACAAGAACAAACTAGATTAACCAATACAATGAATATAGGTTTGCTTATATAGGCAAGGCCATATGGATGTACGAGCACACAATTATGACATGTGGCTCAATGAGAAACAAGGGTAGGTAAGAAATACTAGGGGTAGGTAGGAGAAATAATATAATATTCCACAAGAGGTGGATGACCCACCGAATGTGGAGTGTAACAACAAAATAAGACCACAAAAGGTGGAATTTCTCCTACAAGCTCTATCCCTATGTGCACACTTCCCTAAGTGTCTCAAATCCAAACTACGAAGAAATGCATTATCCTAAGTTAACTTAAGTAAAGTGTAATAATATCCAAAATGAATATTTATTGACACCAACACCCCCCCCTTAAGTGCAACTTAGTGGATGAAGACTTAAGTCAACAATGCAAGATGGGTCCTGGCTACTAGGCCATGATAGGTACCCATGTACAATATGCAAATGCAAGCAAAACCATGCAATGCAATCTCTCACAAACGGAGAAAAGGAGAAAACCCAGTGGGAAAAAACTCCCCCCCAAAAGAGAGATGAAAGTACAAAAGACTCTCAAAGAAGAAGGACAAAACCTCAAAGAGGAAAAAGTCACCCCATAAGAGAGGAAGGAGAAGTCAGCTAACCCCCCCTAATGACACATCCCGCACCCCCAAGAGAGCTCACAACTGCTGGAACTTACTCTCGTTGAAAGGTTTGGTGAATATGTCAGCAACCTGCTCCGCTGTAGGACAATACTGCAAATCAATGACCTGCTCCTGAATGAGCTCTCGGATATAGTGCATATGAATCTCGATGTGTTTGGTCCACTGGTGCTGGACCGAGTTCTTTGAGATTGCAATAGCACTCTGATTGTCGCAATGTAGAACTGTCGGCCGTGGAGTGGTGAATCCAAACTCTGTGAGAATCTGCTGGAGCCAAATGGTCTCAGTCGCTATGTTAATAGTGCCTCGATACTCAGCCTCAGTCGAAGAGAGAGAAATAGCATGTTGCTTCTTGCTCTGCCAACAAATGGGGCCCGACCCAAGGTGAAAACTGTAACCAGAAGTAGACTTATGGTCATCAAGATCGCCAGCCCAATCGGAGTTTGTGTAACCAACGAAGAGAAGTCCTATGCCTACTGCATAGTGAATCCCATAGTGATGTGTACCCTAGATGTAATGAAGGATGCGTTTGGCGGCTTTCCAATGAAGCTCATGTGGTTCCTGCATGAAGCGGGAAACCATGCCAACTGCAAATGAAATATTAGGGTGTCTATGGGTCAAGTAGATGAGACTACCCACAAGCTGATGATACAAAGTGGCATCAACTAGTGGAGAAGAACACTAAGCCTCAAGCTTGACTCCTGAAAGAAAGGGAGTCGGGGTAGGCTTACAATCAGCCATATGAAAGCGTGCAAGTAGATCAAGAGCATACTTGGGCTACAATAGTGTAATCCTAGAAGGTGACTATGAAATCTCTATCCCGAGAAAGTAGTGCAAAAGACCCAAGTCAGTCATAGCAAATCTATCATGCAAAGCAGATTTGACCCTGCTAATGATGGATGTGGTACTCCCTGTAATGATCAAGTCATCAACATAGAGCACAAGTATCAAGTGAGAGTCATCCTGTCGCAAAATGTAGACATTCGGATCAGAATGACAACTGGTGAACCCAGCGGAGAGAAGAAAGGAATCCATCTTGGCATACCAAGCCCTGGGGGCCTACTTAAGGCCATAGAGAGATTTCCTTAGTCCGTAAACCAAGGAAGTATCCTGGATAAAACCCTATGGCTGCTCTATATAAATCTCCTCATCAAGATCACCATGGAGAAAAGCACTCTTCACATCCATCTGATGTACAACCCAACTATGAGCTGCAGCAATAGCAAGTGTCAAGCGAATGGAGTTCATCTTGGCTACGGATGCAAAGGTCTCAATATAGTCAACACCTGCAACCTGAGAGAAACCTTTTGCAACAAGCCGAGCCTTATACTTATCCACACTACCATCCGCTGCAAACTTGGTCTGATAGATCCACCTACATCAAACCATCTTTCTCCCCTTAGGGAGATGGACTAAATCCCATGTGTTGCTCCTCGTCAAGGAACTATACTCTTCCTCCATAGCTTGGTCCCACTCAGGAACCCCTAATGCTTCCCGAAATGTTTGTGGATCAGAAGCAGTAGCAATGAATGCATGTGGTAGATCCTGATGCTGTGATCGAGTTCTCCATGTATCTGAAGGATCCCCAACAAGAGAACCCATGAACTCAAGTGTCTATCTAGCCCAACGAGGTCTAGGTGGAGGTGGAGAATGAGGCTCCTCAACTGCAAGTGGACCCTACGGAGGTGTAACCTTGTGAGTCGGAGTTGAAGGAGTCTCATCATCTAAATCACTAACATCACTATCCACAATGGAGGAAGGTGGAGGAGGTAGAAAGGCTAAGCTAGGAGAGCTTTCCTCAAAGTGAACACTCCTCTCAATGAACACCTCATGTGTCTTAGGATCCATCAATCTATATGCCTTAACACCCTCAGGATATCCAACAAATATGCAAGGCTGACTCTGAGGTTCCAATGCCTTGCGTTTCTATGGAGGTATGCGAGCCCATGCTGGACACCCAAAGACTCTGAAATGTCTCACAATCGGTTTCCTACCAGCCCAAGCCTCAAAAGGAGTAATACCTTGCAAAGCTTTGTGAGGAACCCGATTCTGGATGTGTGTGGCACAACTGATAGCCTCGGCCCAAAAGGTGGGATCAAGAGAATGTACATGTATCATACAGCTAGCCATTTCTTTGAGAGTTCTATTCTTTCCTTCTGCAACTCCGTTCTGCTATGGAATGTATGCAACAAAATGCTGAAGATCAATTCCCTCAAGTGTACAAAAATCCTCTAGCCACTTGTTCACATATTCCCTTCCATTATGTGTATGAAGAATCTTGACCACTTTCCCAGATTGCTTCTCCACACGAGTCTTGAAGTCTTGAAATCTATCAAATACTTCACTCTTATGAATAAGAAAGTATACCCAAGTGAAGCAGGAGTAGTCATCAATGAAGGTGAGGACATAGCGGGCCTTACTAAATGAAGGTGTTGGAAATGGACTTGCTACATCGTTGTGAACAAGTTGAAGAACTTCCAAACTCTCCAAGCTTTCCCCTTATCAAACTTCTCCTTGGGATGCTTGCCCATGGAACAACCTGAACATACACCCTTTGAAAAACTGATTCGAGGTAGACCTGTGACCATGTCTTTAGTGCTGAGCTGCTGAAGATAGCGGTAGTTGAGGTGACCAAACCGCTCATGCCATAGCTTACTTTTTGAATTTGAATGAGTAAGCAAGGCCCTAGAAGGTGAACTTGGCACAAAGTGGGAGAATGTATAAAGCCTTGAGTTGTCATTGACTTGTCCCACTGCTACCAAGGCATCATCATCGAGTTCCTTTACCACAACTGAATCTGGTGTAAACTCAACCTTTTTCCCATTCCCATAGTGAGTGATTTGGTAGATAGAGAGAAGGTTAGTAGACAAGTTAGGAACATAGAGAACATTCTCAAATCTTCCATCATCCATGTCAATTGAACCTTTCCCTTCAACCTCTACTTGTGTATCATCACCTATGTAAATGTGAGGTACTTTAGATGGCTCCAATGAAGAAAACTACTCCTTTGTAGAACCCATGTGATATGAAGCACCCGAGTCAAGTATCCACTGCTATGAAGAACTTGTTGTAGCCATAAATGCTTGCCCTTTTCCCTTAGACTGTGAGGAAGAGGAAGGAGATTAATCCTTCTTTGTGTAGGTAGATGGCAAGATGATGTTGTTTTTCTTAAGAAGATTAGTTAACTCATCAACTTGCTTTGTGTGGCATTGATGCTCATCATGACCATACTTCTTGCAATATGCACAAGTTGGCTTATCCTTCCTAGGTGGTGTCCCCTTCTTGGAAGAGGATGAAAAATCGCCTTGTGATGGAGAGGATGATTGTCCTTTTTCCTGCTATGGCTGTGACTTAGATTGCTTCTTCTTCTTGTTGGAATCTTTGCCTTGACTTCCTTGATTCCCTTGATTAGCCACCAAAGCCTTGGACTTTGAAGACTTGAGAAACCCCATGTTCAACAACTTAGATTGTTCCAATATCAACATTTTTGTGAAAGCATCAAATGAAGGCATAACATAGGAACTCCCCACTGTTAAACGATGAGTTTGGAAGCTAGACACAAATGCTGTATATTCTGGTGCAAGCTTGTACAACAAGTTGAATATCAACTGAGCATCCTTTTTGTCAATTCCACAATCCTTAAGCTTTGCTCTTAGCTCATTTGCTTTGGTGACATAATCTTGGATTGTATCAAAACTCTTGGGATCCAATTTGGTGAGCTCATTGTCAATCTTATAACCTCTGATTTCATCAACTTGACCATACAATTTCTGAAACATATCCCAAGCATCCTTGATTGTAGTACACTTTTCAATATGAAAGATGAGGTCATCTGATACATACTTGCGTAAAGTTCCAAGAGCCATGCAATTCTTAGTGAGCCATTCTAATTGAGCATTAGGATCAGCCTTAGGATCAGGTGGTGCTGCTATTGTTCCATCTATGTAATGCGTGAGACCTTTTTCCATTAATTTGCTCCATACTTTAATTTTCCATGATGCATAATTATGTGGAGTTAAAGGTGGAAATTTATGAGGACTCATTGCAACAAAAATGAAAGATCACAAGGAAAGAGAGGCACACAATCACACAAGACACCCCCCCAAATTCACTCAATCAAAGAACCCCCTGAAAAGTGATGATTTGGCACTTTATACTTAGTGCGTATACAATGGGCCACTTGCAAAAAATGGCAAAGTGGGCTCCTAATTTCAATTTTACAACTACCTCAATAAGGCCAGGAGAGACTCAAACTAATAATGCAAGAGATCTAAATTAAGATCCAAGCACTTTACAAGTACCTAATAGGTCAAATAAGACCAATATCTTAAAGTACAACTTCCACTCAAAATATTTGAAATCTGATCATAGATTATGAAAGTAGACAAAAAAAATGCACTTTCAAAAAAAATGACACCTGAAAAGGAGGTTGTATGAGCTCAAACGAGGCCTTTGAAGTTGCAGAATTGAGGATTGGACAGGTATAGCTGAGAGAATCCAAAAATTCTGAAAAACGTGTGCACCAAAATCAGAAAATAACCACACCACTACAAAGATCATGAAATTTTAACCCATTTCAAAAAAAATTGCACCAAAAAAGGAGCAAAAATGAGCAAGATATGGCCTTTCAAATTCGAACTGCAAAACTGAAAAGCTCAATGAAGAAGGTGTCAAAAAATTTCAAAAGTCTGCTGATGTGGTGCTGACATTAGCAAATGATGGGCTTAAATTTGACACCTGTCTGGTCATCACAAAAAAACTTCACTTCCCCCTACGTGGCGTCTGTACTGTACGAACATGGTGATGTGGCAATGTTATGTGTCCACGGGCCAGTGGCCTCTTGCCATGTGGCAGACGTGGGTCACCGGTTTAAAAGACTGCCGGTGAGTTGAGGGAGGTTGGGGCTGGTCCGGTGGGGTAGTGAGCACTCGGCAGCGAGGAGCGGTGAACCAAGCGGCTGCCGGAGGGCCGAGAGTCCGACAGAAATTTGCCGGAACGGAGGAGGCTGCTGCCGAAGGCGGAGGATGCAGCGGGAGTACCGGGCGCCGGTGGCTACAGGAGGTACCGACGAATGGGGGGTCCGGTGGGGTGCCGAAGGAGTTGCCGGGTGCCAGTGACGGAGGAGCTGCCGTCGGGATATAGAAGCTGTCGGGGAGATCACCAAGAGCCGCCACCGAGAAGGTGGATGCTGCAGGCAGGACGCGGTGGGAAGATCCGCCAGTAGATGAGCAGGTGCAGCAGTGGTACGGTCGACGACACACAAGGACCTGCAGACGATTAACATGCGGTACGGGGTCACGGGATTGGGGGGGGTCTGCGGACCCCCAAAATATTTTTTTTTGAATTTTTTTTTTCTCGAAAAATAATTTTTTTTTACAAAAAAATTTCGAAATCCTTACAATAATAGCCAAAATGGGTAAAAATATTTTCTCACCAAAATAGGTTGACTTTATAGTTGAAATTCATGGAAACAGCCTCCCGGATTCAACGGTGATATCCAAATCGCTGTACGACGCCCCCAAAAAATGAAGATCCCCAAATCCGAAAATTGAAGCCTCCAAAATGTCTCCAAAAGAATAATCAATGAAGCCCTATAGGCTCTGATACCATGTAGGATTTTGCCAAGATCAAGGGCACAATGAAAAGCATAAAAAGAGAGACAATGGAATGACAAGAACAAACTATATTCTCATCAATATGCAAATGATCAATTGGATTAACCAATACAATGAATATAGGCCTACTTATATAGGTAAGGCCATATGGATGTATGAGCACACAATTATGACATGTGGCTCAATGAGAAACAAGGGTAGGTAAGAAATACTAGGGGTAGGTAGGAGAAATAATATAATATTCCACAAGAGGTGGATGACCCACCGAATATGAAGTGTAACAGCAAAATAAGACCACAAAAGGTGGAATTTCTCCTACAAGCTCTATCCCTATGTGCACACTTCTCTAAGTGTCTCAAATCTAGACTACAAAGAGATGCATTATCCTAAGTTAACTTAAGTAAAGTGTAATAATATCTAAAATGAATATTTATTTACACCAACAATGTACTTAGGAGGTGAATTAGGGGTTCTGCCCCTTCAGGAGGTGAACTAAAGGTATATGCTCCACATCAATCAGGTATTGCATAGTCAATTTTTTTTTCAGGATTGATGTGTTGAAGGATGCTACTCTTAAGGGGGAGTAGCATAATGGAACAGGGAAGCTTGTGCCTCCACTTTGGCATTGTTGTCAAAGGGGGAGAAGAAGTGAAGCGAAGAAGATATCTACAGAAATTGGGGGAGAAGATGTGAAGCAGAGAGATATCTTTGTATATTGCCATCAATGCCAAAGGGGTAGATTGTTGGCATTATGTGAACTGGTATGAGGACATGATGACATTGTATGTTGTCATTGATGTCAATATGCTGAAGAAGAGAGAACCGGTATGTTACCAAGAACCGGTATATGTGAGAACTGGTATAACATTGTGAACCGGTATATGTGCCAAAGTGAAGCGGTGTGTTTGTTCAAGGTAAACCGACATGTTGATATGGAAACTGGTACATGGAAGTTTTGTATGACTACCAATTGGTAGTCTTAACTGCAGGGTTTCCAGTTGAAGTGCTTCAAGCCTGTGTGACTCAATCGATGACTTTGTGTGATGAGTTAGCATTGTAATGAAGAACAAATCATGTTGCCATGTCAGCCTTGTGCATGTGAAAGATCTTGCATGAAGGAGATTGTTCCTATCTACCTCGGGAATGTGCGAAGTCTGTAAACGGTGAAAATGCGTGATGGGTTATCAACTACCATGAAAGCGGTGGAAAATGAACGATGGAGAATGTCTTGAGATTGGTTTAAGACTGTTGCATTTAATGCAATGTGCTCAACGGTCAGGATTGAACCATTTGAATTACTTAACCTAACAGGTTTAGGGTTTAGGGTTTACGCTACCAACCTATCTATTTCCTATAAGGTCAAAGTTGTGTTTCTTTATGAAGTTGTTGGCAAAAGTTGTGTGTGTGTGTCCAAGTGAAGAGATACATGATTCTTGCCAGACCAGAGGAGAGAAGTTATACCTGTAGAGTGTATGTGTTGAAGGTGAAGAGGAAATCCCTTAACAGGGTAGCTTTAATCGGCTTACTATAAATCCTTTGATAGGGTGACTCAAAACCATTGAGTTCTTGAAATCCTCTAACAAGGTAACCTTTAACAGGGTTTAACCCTTAACATGGTATTCTAGCCATCCCTTAATCAGGTGATCCCTAACATGATCGGTTCCTAACAGAACCTATTGTATCAGTCTTTAACCGGACAAGGCTCCTAATAGAGCGGACTTCTAAAGAGTTCAAAAATAGCTTATGGGTATTCATTCCCGCCGTGGTTTTTCCCAATTGGGTTTCCACGTGAAAAATCTGCGTGTCATGTGTGGTGTTATTCATGTGATGGTTTAAGTGATTTGTGTCTGAAGTTAAATCATGTTGATCTAGCTGTTTATATATTTTGATGATAGATTACCTATTCATGGATTAGGGTGAAATGGAAATCAATTATTAGATTGTATGAAAAGATAAGTGTCAACCAGTTTATGCTTGTCTCAGTTATTCTGGCTTTTGTCGGTTGTACTCTATTTAAGACTGATGTTACTATTTGTCTGCCAAAGTACAATGTCTGCTGACAAACCAGTTTTAGGAATGTTGTTTTGTCTGTACTGATTCACCCCCCCCTCTCAGTATCGGTTTGGTACTATCCGCTCATCATTGAGTTATCACTTGTTACCTCCCTGCAAAGGGTTAGGCCTTTAGAGTTGGAAACAACACGAGGGACTAGTAAAGTCCATGGTTGGGTGGAAAAGTTCCCTAATGATACTTTCTGTCCTCCAAATCATTGGTAAAGTTTTTTTAAAGATTAGAATGAATTTCAGGAAAACTGTAATCTCTCAACTTCTCTTCTTCCTTAAATTGCATTGTTAAATTTTCATATGCACTAGAATATATCTCCCTAGATTAGTTTACTGTTTCAATAAAAAGACTATGATTTTAGTTTCATGGTTATATTCAAGAAAAAGATGTTGCAAGTTTAATTTCCATTTTCATTCAAAAGTTGTTATTTTCAATTACATAGTGAATGCATAATGCTTGTTACAATGTGCTTGTTTTTGAATGCATCACTAGATTCTTTGAAATAGTGATTGCATTTGTCTTATTAAAAATAATATGAATAAGATCATCACTCTACCTTAATATCCTTCAAGTTTTGCCTCATCCATAACACTTGAGTACAACATGATAAATTGCAATGTATTCTACCTTTGTAATAGATAAAGATATCGAGTCTTGTTTTTTGCTTAACCATGAAACCAATGTGTCTCCAAGAAAGAATGCTCCACCACCAATGCTTATTTTTTCATCAACACTTCCTTCCCAATCAACATCTATATATGCAATCAGAGTGAAGTCATCACTCTCAAGATACCATAAATCATAATTAATTTTACTTTGTATTGTCCCTTTTTATTAAATGCCCTAGTTTTCCCTAAAATCAAATTTTCAAGGAAGTAGGAGATGGAATAGGGTTACGTACCAACTCAGATCACCCAAACTAAGGTCCTACAAACATTTTAGATAATCATTGAAAACATAATTAAACAAATCTTTGTTAGAAATAGTAAGCAAAACATAGATCTCGTTACTAGAGTTTAGGAACATTAACTTGATTATAGGATAGAAATAACTTAATGATGAGTCTCAACCATAGGAAGGCTAAGATAAAGGGAATGTTAGGGTGCCTAAATGTTCATCTACCCCAGGACCAAGAGTAGGTATTCAATCCCTATTGGCCTCATGGAACCATTCATCACCACCATGAGGTGGTGTACCTAGTGAGGAGTCTCGTAGCCGTTCCTCTCACCATCCTTACTTTATATTCCCCTATGATCTCAATTCCTTAATCTCATGGCCAATCATGATAGGGAAGTCAAGATGTTTATAGTAGGGTATCCTAAGAATCCCTCCCTCCTAAGCCCAAGCAAAACACTCCTTGTGCCCCCTTGGCCTCATGGGACCATTTGGTCACCACCATGAGGTGGCGTACTTAGGAGAGGACCTCATCATTGTTTCCCCTCCATGTATCCCCTTATTCCTTCTCTATCATGATTAACTATTACAAACATGGAAATCATATTATTACTATTGTTCAATATTCATGGTGCTAAATATACAGATGTGGGTATTGTATTAGTACATAGGTTTTCATGTAGTGAATTGGAGTTAGCGATATTTTTTACCAATTGTGGAACAAGATAGATCCTACATATTTTGATCTTCTCTCTTGTTCTTCCCTTTTCTCTAAGTTGAATGATCTTTCCTTTATTGGTGAAAGAGTCATCACCTTTCATAGGGATTGAGGCAACACCTTTCATAAGAATCGAGTCACCACTTTTCATTTCTGCCTTTGAGAATAATATATTATTCTCCAAACTGATCTCCCTTGGACCCCTTCCTCAAATAAACCTCTTCATCATGTATGCTTTTTGGCGAGAGACACATCCTTTCACAATTAGCACCCTTTTGAAATAGTGGAACCACTTCATTATCTACTTTATGTTCCTTTTCTTCTTTCATGAAGCTTTCCTTTATTTGAATGCTCACTTCCTTCTTCCTTTCTCTCTCACCCCTCTCTCAAATGAGACCCTCTTCTCCCTTTTATATCTCATGTTTGAGGGAGTCACAACTTTTCATTTCATGTCTTTTGACCATTCATTAACTTAATTAAAGTTTAATTATTTTTAATTATATTTTAATTTTAATTTTATTTTATTCTTTTATATTTTGATTTTATTATTATTATTATTATTAAATCATATTTCAAAGTGGGGCCCCACCCAAGATTGCTTGTCCTCAAGAAATGATCATGGAGTGTTCAAAATGATTCCTAATATGAAATGGTTTTGGAAACACACAGGGAATAAACATGCTGGAAACACATTAGGTATGAACCAAACATGGAACGTACACATGCTTATATGCTGACATAAAGTATACACACAATTTCATGTATGTTCAACAACCTTTCATATTGTCTTTCCATTGCCATTTAGTCATTGCCATAATTTTGGACAGTTAATATATCCCTTCTCATTGATTGATTAGAATGTGTAATAAATTTATCCTTGCCCTGCAAGCTAGTAGGATCACACTCTAATACCACTTGGGATGGTAGGATCACTCTCTGATACCACTTGTAATGTCCCTTTTTATTAAATGCCTTAGTTTTTCCATATAATCAAATTTTCAAGGATGTAGGAGATGGAATAGGGTTACGTACCAACTTAGATCACCCAAAATGAGGTCTTGCAAACGTCATATATAATCATTGAAAACACAATTAAACAAATCTTTGTTAGAAATAGTAAGAAAAACATAGTTCTTGTTACTAGGGCTTAGGAACATTAACTTGGTTATAAGATAGACATAGCTTAATGACTGATATAAACCACAGGGAGGCTAAGATAAAGGGTATGTTAGGGCACCTGAATGTTCCTCTACCCTAGGCCCAAGAGAAGATATTAAATCAACCTTGGCCTGAAGGGAGCATTCGATAACCACCATGAGCTGCTAGACCTAATGAGCATTTCCATAGTCATTTCCCTCACTATCCTTTTTTATCTTCCCCTATAATTTTAATTCCTTAATATCATGGATAATCATGATAGGGAATTCAAGATGATTACAATAAGGTGTCTCGTCCTAAGCCCAAGGGAACACTCCTTGTGCCCCTGGCCTCATGGGACCATTTAGTGACCACCATGAGGTGACATACTCGGGAGAGGACCTCATCATTAATTCTTCTCCTTATATCCCATTATTCCTTCTCTAGCATGATTAATTATTGCAAACTTGGAAATCATATTATTGTTCAATATTCATGGTGCTAAAGACATAGATGTGGGTATTGTATTAGTGCATAGAGTTTTCATGTACAAAATTGGAGTTAGTGATATCTTTTACCAATTATGGACAAAATACATCCTGCATATTTTGATCTTCCCTATGCTCTAAGTTGAATGATCTTTCCTTTATACTTTATTGGTGAAAGAGTCACCACTTTTCATAGGGATTGAGGCACCACCTTTCATAAGAATTGAGTCACCGCTTTTCATTGCTACCTTTGAGAATAATGTAATATTCTCCAAGCTGACCTCCCTTGGATCCCTTCCTCAAATGAACCTTCTTCCCTTTATATCTCCCAATGTTAGGGAGAGATCACACCTCTTCATCATGTATGACTTTTGGCAAGAGACACAACCTTTCACAATTAAGCACCCTTTTGAAAAAGTGCAACCACTTCCTTATCTACTTCTCGTTCCTTTTTTTCTTCCATTAATCTTTCCTTGATTAAAAAAACTCCCTTCCTTTTTCCTTTCTCACTCACCCCCCTCTAAAATGAGGTCCTCTTCCCCCTTTTATATCTCATGTTTGAGGAGTCACAACTTTTAATTTCATGTCTTTTGACCATTCATTAGCTTAATTAAATTTCAATTATATTTAATTATATTCTTTTATATTTTAATTTTAATTTTATATTTATTCTTTTGTATTTTAATTCATTATTATTATTATTTGATATTAAACTATATTTAAAACTAGGGACATTGCATACTTTTCAAGTATCTAAAAATTATATTTGCTAGCTTCACACGTGTCTCTTTTGGAGCAACTTGAAATATTGCTACCATACATATTGCATGCATAATATTAGGTCTAGATGTAGTCAGATATTGTAAACTTCAAATCATAGATCTATACTAAGATTGATCAACAAGAGGAGATTCATCCTCCTTACTCAACTTACATCCAGTCACCATAGGTGTACTAACTAGTTTTCAATATTCCATCTTAAAACTCATCTCTTTCACATGCTTGGTTTGAGAAATGAAAATTCCTTTACCAAACTAAGCAATTCACAAACCAAGGAAAAAGGATAACTCACCTAGGATACACATTTCAAATTCTTTCAACATTTCATTTGCAAATTCTTTGCACATAGTCCACACATTTAGTAACTTTATATGCCCTCACCTTAGATTTGCCCTCATAGTATGGAAAACATTGGGATTTATGGTTTATTTGGGCACACTACTTTGAACAAAGGAAAGAGAAACATCACTAGAGACTTCTTACCACATCTGGGTAAGAATAACATCTATGGTCTTAGGTGAATAGGCACATGTACCATGAAGTTTATCTTGTATTAGAGATAAACTTCATAATGTGGACATGCAAGTGTCCTTATAAACCCCTACATTGATACTATCAACTAGATTAGCTCTTAATTTATTAATCTCAATATTAGTACGTGAAAAGCTCCTCAAGTGGCATTGGTGCATCTGCCATGTGTAGGTACCTAAAGAAGAAATGAGGTTCTTGCTTTAATCTAGAATCTTACCATGTGATTTAAATACCAAGTGATAACATGTATTTATAGTGCATGCAATAAATAACTTAAAGCCATTTTACATAAGATAGAAACACATACATAAGTAAAATTATAGTGAATGCAAACCAATATTTTTAATTACATGGCATGTATGTAATCACATTCAACCTTAAGAAGTGTACATACATAATGTAATGCCCCTTTAGTTGCTCTTTTGTATTCTTTCTTCTCAATGTGGATTTGGCTATGAGCCTATGGTTGTGCCATTTTCTTTTTGGGTATAAAATTTTATGTGCTTCTTTGATATTATTCTGGATGCCACATTTGATTTCAACGTAAGGCCTTGAGTGCCTAGCATATGCCTTGATTGGATATATGTTATGTGTTTGTGTTGGACTAGTGATGTTGTGGATTGCTTCATGATGACCATGATTATGCTTTTGCTTTGGGATGCATGCTTACTTTTGTGTTTGGTTGTGTCGACCACTGTTGTATTGGTTTACTGCTTTTCTGATTTGAATACTAGATTCATTGGGGATTGTTATCATATTTATGTTGATATATATTAATATTGATGAGATTAATGTTTGGAATGAAACAACTGATGCAAATTTGGTTGGATGATTTAAAATTAATAAATCATATTTTATGCTATTGTATTTATTTTAAGAAGATTAAATGCTTACCAGTATATTCAATTTGATAATGCTATATTAATCTAATGAGATATCATGTTGCTAACAATGTTATTATGACCCCAATCGGGGAATGCTAATGATGGTTTCAATTGTATTATTTGTATATGTATGCATTGGTGTTTGTATGTTTTGGTTGGTGCAGGTACAAAGCATCGACTCCACTAGGTCTGAGTGTGCTCATATCCCTGAAGGTGGTTATAGGAGATAGTACATTGGCCATTAATGTTACCCAACCATAGCCATCGTTCCAAATTTGGACAACATTCCTTAATTTTATTTATTTATACCTTTGGTTACCAATTTGGTAATGTCCAATTACCCCAACACATATTTGTGATTGACCAATAAAGACTGTTTATGCATAGTCGGTCATATGTGAATTGTTGCTATTATAGTGAATATATTATTGATATTTAAATAATATAGTGGTAATTTAATATTTAATTGTGAAATGTGGCTTATATGTATTTGATTTAATGTGGATTGAATAATTTTACATTTGGGGGTATTTTAGGAGTAATTGATTTTTAATATTTTATAATTTTTTTTGCTCCAAAGTGAGTTTATGTTGTATTTTGAAGCTCTTTTTGAACACTTAGGTTTTATTTTTCAAATTTGGAGCTCTCAAATCCTACAATGGGGATTTTGATTTGTTGAATGGGAGGGAAATTTTTGGAGGAATTTTGTGGGTAGGAATTCTTTGGATTTGTGGGGAGAAACTCATTATGCTACCTGATTTTTGTGAGCTCTTTCAAAGTCTTTGGCTCCATGTTTGATTTTGACATTCTTCAAATACAAGGTGAGTTTTCATTGATTTCTCTCTTGAATCTTTATGAAATTGTTTGATTCTTGTTGCTTATAGTTAGCAATTAGATTTAGATGCTTTCCCCAATTTGAATTTGGATTTTTAGTAAAGAATAGAATTTATTGTATTTGAAATTTAAAAACATAGTTGTAAAAAAGGAAACTCTGCCCAATTTTTATTGGATGCCTGGATTTTAGATTTTATTATATTTTTTTGGTTGTTCTGATTAATTAGAAAAATACGTTTTAGGGACCTGAAATCTTTTACAAAAAGATTAAAAGAAAGATCATCAAAGATCACCTAGACCAACATAAAGACAACATACAAAAGACTAGCAAGAAAGCCAACAACCCGAATGGACAACAAAAAACTAGGAACGACAAAGCAAAAAAAACTGGAAAGAAAGACCTAGTTAGCTAGCAACACCTATAGAGACTTAAGAAGTTCAACAGCCTTGATGACCAACAGGTCATAATTTGCCGAAGCCACTTTGAGTTCTTCGATTTCCTTGTTTGGCTTTTTCCCCCTGTTCTTGCCTCTGGTCCTCATGCATGGTCCTTGCACACCTTCCATGCTCTCCATGTCAGGTTCCTGCTCTAGGGATCCCTTCTCATTCTTCAGCTTACTGATCAAGATTTTGATGCTGTCAGTTGAGGCCTTCAAAATGTTATAAATTTGTTCAGCAATGCTTCTGAGACAGGTATCGATTTTGTTGAGTTTGTTTTCATTATCCACCATTCTCTGGTCCCTAACAACGTCATTTTTAAAAATTTCCTCCAGGGCCTTCTCCACTTGCTCAAACCTTGGATTGAAGGCATCCCTAATCTCTTCAGCTTTGGCAATAGTCTTTCCCAAATCATCAACATGCTTAGCCATGGATTTAACTTCACCGATGCTAATAGTCTCCAGAATTTGAATCCTATGACTCAGGTTCTTGTTTTCCTCCACAAATTTCTTGTGACTGTTTATGAGCCAGTTGAGGGTGTCCACAAACCCCTTCAAACCCTCAACAAAAGGGTTAGAAGGGGGGATTTTTCCACCAACCTTGGCCTTATCATTTTTGGTGTCTTCACCACCGGTATTCTATTCTGCATCATCACCAACACTCTGGTTGAAACCATCCCCCATAATCTCCTCCTTAACATTTTGGTCCGCATCTGAATCCTTTCTCTACTCTTTGTCATCTGTCTCCGGCTTAGAATTGCCCAGCCTTTTCTAGTTTTTCCTTTTCTGAGAAGAAGATTTAGGTTTCTTCTTCCGAGGGGATGGAGAGTCATCCTTTTCAAAGTCCTCAGAGATCTCCTCCTCTGAGGAAGAGTGAATCTGGAAGACCTTCTCTTTGCTTTTTTTCTTACCCTTGGAAGAGGAAAACTTACTTCTCTCTTATTTTCTTTTCTTACCCAATTCAACCTCAGAGTCCTCCAGGCTCTCCTCAGTCTCACTTTTTGAATCATCGACAAAATCCTCACCCACAAAAAATTTAGAGTCTGACCCTTCCTCCTTAGATTCAAAGACAAAAAGCGGGGGGGCAGGCGATTTGATTAGCTTTAATATGTTCATAGATTAGAACCATAAGACCTTGGTGCATAGAAATGTCTCCCTTAGGGTTCTCTCTGTGGGCTTTGATAGTGGCATTCATTCAACAAATCAGGAAATAGGGTATGTTAACTTTGTCTTCATAGTTGAAGTGGTTGAGCAACACGAAATGGTAGCCGTAGACTTTGGTAAATCTACCATCCAGAGTGATGTATTGCATGATTGCAAACATAACCTCCCTCCAAGGCTTAGCAAAGGCTCTGGGAGGGTAGTATAGATCAATGGGTTGTCCCAGAATTTTGTTTGGGCATGTTTGAAAATTTGAGGTTTTTGGAGGTCTATCAATGGTGGATGACCTGCATGATTGGTTTTTGGTCATTTTGGGCATTTAATAAAAATGTAAATTGGTTGTTTTTTTAAGAACACAAATGGACACTAATAGGGGGGTGAATCAATGTATTTCAAAACTTTAAGTTCAGTATGCATATTTTAAGGATGTAGTGCAAACATAAACACACACACACAATAGCTCATCACATAACAAAACCTTGATGAAAATAGCCGCTGGAGTCTACTGCTCCAATCCAACCTCATAATGAATAACATATTACAATAGAGTTTTATGGACACCAACCTAAAAGAGCACCTACTCAAGGATCACCTACCTTTGTTCTGAGCATCCACTCAGGAAAATACAATAATATTTAGTTGTTACAATGCAATAATAAAACCTTGTTACAAATGAGTTTTTATAACACTTACAAATTTTTCACACTGTTAGAAAGGATCTCTCTACTTGCTGGTATTCTTTCTCTGTTTCTTTCTTCTCCCCCTGTTTGATTGTCTTCTTCTCTCTACCTCAGCTTCACCTTTTTCAGACTACTTTGCTCTCAATCTTTTGCATCTACAACTGCCCTCTCTGCTCTATTTCTGCAATTGTTCTCTCTCTAACTCTCTCTAACTATCCTCTCATCTCTTCACATCTATTTTTTTTGACTTGATGAGATATCTATAATTTCACCTTAATGTCTACCTCGACAGCCACACCAACCAATGTCCAATCTCATTTAGAACTCTGCTAGAATAGATCAACTCTGTACACATCATATTTTTTTTTCTTCTGTAGACTTGAATATTTTTCTTCAAGTCAGTTGTCTTGGAGATCTGCAACTCTGGAGATTTTATTCTCTATCCTGAATATGCTCTCATATTTTCTGCCTGTAGTAAATGCATCCAATCTTTCTTTTGATCATCCTCTATACTAAGTTGCTATTTTTGGCAACCTCAATCTACCTAACAAATTTTATTTTTCCTCTGTCGATTTCCTCGAGCCCATCAACCATCTGCAACTTCGTCGCCATTAATGCATTCTCCATCCCTTGTCGATCTACCTAGACAAGATCGATAACTACCATACTGAAATCCACCGTCACCTACTTTTTCATATCAGATTTGTTTTCTATTCATCAAGGAGCCACATGTCTTCATATTCTTTGTTCAAGTAACTTGGTCAAGGTTGGTCATCAACCACATAAGACTCTGTAACAATCGGATTGTAGTTGTGGAATGCTCTTCAAACACATTAGGCTTACAATAAACACTTATGATGATCTACTCTGTCATTTGGATTTCTCTATCCTCATGTTCATCGCCATAGTTATCCAGAATGAAGAACCTCCAAGCCCAACAACCACATATCAGAATTACCATAACTATCAACATAGGAAAAACATGCTAGAATGACAGTATAAGTCATTTCGATGACATACTACCAACCTCCCTTTATTGGCATAGGTATTCTGAAACTCAAACTCCATGTTGACAAACTTCATCGACATAGGTTACTTGAAAATGAAAACTCATTGGTATGGCCAACACTATTAGATTAACATCTGGACACTAACCCGTCAATACAAACTTATTTCGATGACCGAACATGAACAAGCATCGACATAGCTACTCTGAAATCACATACCCACAGTCCTTCAACATATCAACATATGTTATTCTGATAAACTTATGAAGGGGTCTTCTCTAAATTTCCTCTATCAGAATAGCTTACACTATCGCCATTGTAAGAAATTGTCATTCTTCCTTCAATAGTTATTCCGATAGGTATCCTCGGTTTCTTGGTCACCATAGCTATTCTGATACAATGATATCAGAGTAGTTTACTCTATCTGCATAACACAAACTTGTTATGCCACCTTTATCAACTATTCCCATGTGTGGCTCTGTTGTGGTGTTTGACATTGCTATCCCAATCCTACAAAACAAAAAAGAGACTCCTCACGACCTGACATCAACCTGACTTACGCTGATAGAAATTCCCTCCACATGACTCGGTATCAACCTAGTTATTTTGATCAAACCACCAGAGAAGATATCACCAACACAACACTTGATCGGTTGAGTTATCCTAATATGATCACTTCTACAACTTGCAACATTTGTTTCTTTGCATCCCTGGAACACTTGTTGACATCACTAACAATAATGCCAATAATCTCCCTCTTCTGTATTGATGTCAACACACATAAGAATGCACATAGGCATCTCTTTATCCCCCTTTGACAATAATGGAAAAGGGACTTGCACATCACCTGCCATAAAACCTGTAACCTTTTTCTCCCCCTTTGAAAGACGTTCAACCTAGAGAATGCCACCTATAGAGCCCACTAGATGAACCATTATTGCAATATTAAAAGAAGTGTTAATACTGCTCACAAAAATTTCAGAACTCCCCTTGAGACAAACATGAGGTTCAAGGATGAAATATAGGAAAAACCTAATGCTCTTCCTAAACCAAAGACCTCAACAATATGTTTTAAGTGTTGAAGGAAGGTGGAACAACACCCAACTTGTATCTTCGATACTCAAATGTGTCCTTTGGAAGAGGCTTTGTGAAAATGTCAACAACCTGCTCACTTGTGAGAACATATTCAACCTTTACCTCCTTCTCTACAACCTTCTCCCTAAGAAAATGATATTTGATTGCAATGTGCTTTGTCCTTGAGTGAATGGCAAGGTTTCTGGAAATGTTAATGGTGCTTGAGTTGTCACATTTGATGGAGATTGGATCTGCGTACTCTACCTAGATGTCCTTGAGTGTTTGCTTCTTCTCGAGAACCTGTGAACAACATGTAGCAACAACTATGTACTCCGCTTCAGCAGTATATAAAGAGATGGATTCTTGTTTCTTGTTGTGCCATGAGACTAATCTACCACCAAGGAAGAAGGCAACACCACTGGTGCTCTTTTGATCATCAATACATCCTGCCCAATCAACATTAGTAAAGGCTTGCAAAATGAAATCTCCTTTCTTTGGATACCATAAGCAATAAGTAAGTATTCCTTGCAAATATTTGAATATTCTTCTCACAGGATTTACATGAGATTGCTTTGGAGTAGCTTGGAATCTAGCTACCATGCATACTGCTTGCACAATATCCAGTCTTGAGGCTATTAGGTATAACAAACTACCAATCATTTATCTATACAAAGTCTGATCCACATTTGATGATGAATCATCCTTGTTAAGCTTGCATCCAGTCACCATGGAGGTACTAACAGGCTTGCTATCCTCCATTTGAAACTTCTTTAACATATCTTTGACATACTTGGTTTGGGAGATGAATATGCCCTTATTCTGTTGTGATATTTGCAAACCAAGAAAATATGATAACTCTCCAAGCATGGATATTTCAAACTCTGATTGCATTTGGTCAACAAAATCTTTGCATAAGATTTCCTTGTTGCCTCCAAAGATGATGTCATCTACATACACTACAACTATAATCATGTGGTCTCCATACACCTTAATGTACATGTTGTTGTCAACATTTCCCTTGCTGAAACCTTGCTGATGGAGGTACTTATCCAACCTAGAATACAATGCTCTAGGTGCCTACGTTAGACCATACAAAAGTTTTCTCAATCTGCAGAAAAAGTTCTCATCTTCATGCAGCTAAAAACCTTTAGGTTTCTCTATGTAGACCTCTTATTCAAGATTTCCATTTAAGAATGAATACTTGACATCCATCTGATATACTTTGTATCCTTTATGGGCCGAGAATGCCAAGAATATTCTGATTGCTTCAAGTCTTGCAACTAGTGCAAATGTATCCTCAAAATCTATCCCTTCAACTTGAGCATATCCCTTACACACAAGTCTTGCTTTGTTCCTTATTACTCTACCACCTTCATTCATCTTGTTCCTATAGACCCATTTAGTCCCAATGACATTTTTATCAGTAGATCTAGGAACCAATTCCCATGTTTTGTTCTTTTCAATCTGCAACAACTCTTCTTCCATAGCCTTCATCCACATCTCACTTTTTCTAGCCTCATCATATGTTTTGGGTTCCATGTCAGCCATAAGGAAAAAGTTTACTTGTTCATTATTTCTTGCAAGTCTTCTTCTAGTTTGTACACCCTCATTTTTATTGCCTATGATATACTCTTCAGGGTGATTCTTTTGCACATATCTATTTGGTGTCTTGTTGGGTACTTCTTCTTGTTCACTTTCAGATTGCTCTTCATCTTCACTATGTGATTCTTCAATATGATTTATTATGCTTTGTTTTCCTATATGTAGATCTTCATCCACTCTTACATGTACACTCTCAATCACCTTCTTTAGCCTCTTGTTGAAACATTTATAGGCCTTGCTGTGAGTTGAGTACCCCAAGAAGATACCTTCATCACTTCTTGAACCAAAGCTTCCTAAACCATCTTCATCTCTTTTGATAAAGCATTTGATGCCAAACACCTTGAAGTACTTCACTGAGGGTTTCCTTTCATACCATAATTCATAAGGTGTCATTCTATTCTTCACTCTCAACTAAACTCTATTTAATATATATACAACAGTATGAACCGCCTCCTTCTAGTATATATCAAGTAGATTAGCTTCATTTAACATTGTCCTTGCCATTTGCTTGACTGTCCTATTTTTCCTTTCCACAACACCATTTTTTTGTGGTGTCCTAGGAGCTGAATATTGTCTTCTAATTCCATGCCTTTCATAGTAGTCTTCATATTCATTTGATGTGAATTCACCTCCACAGTCCGATCTTAAACACTTCATCTTGTAGCCACTTTCCTTTTCAACCATCTTCCTAAAGATTTTGAATATTTCAAAGGCTTGAGACTTGTCTTGCAGGTGACCCATGTCATCTTGAGAAGTCATCAATCAAAAAAATAAAGTATTTCTCACCATTTAGTTCTCTTGTCCTTGTAGGCCCACACAAATCAGTATGCATAAGCTCTAAAGGCCTTGTAGTTGAGTACTCCTTGTTGGCAATTGACACTCATCTAGTGATTTCAGGTGACTCCCGGTGGTTGATTATTTGTTTAGGCTTGTCATTGATGTCAACTCTTCATGGTTGTTCAATCTATAAATTGTGATCCAACTTATCCGGAAGATGGAGGTAACTGATAGATGGTTAATCGACAAAATAGGGCATATCAGTAATTTTTTGATCCAGAATGATCTCCGGTGATTATGATGTTTTTGGTGATTATTTTTGTGATCTCAATGATATGGAAGACCTTTAGGAAACATGTGGTTATAATATTTTGTCTGGTGCTATTTTTTGTTTGAAATTGAAGCCGACTTGATCTACATATTACACTTATTGAAGCTTACTTGAAGGAGATTATTTTTGTGGTAAGTTTGGATATATAAGATCATTATGAAGATTGATTTTTGGTATGTTAGAGATGTGGTGATCTATTTTGGTACGACTGAGCATAATTTTATGTGTGCATTTTGCTTTCAGACCAACTGGTACCTGACAGAAATAGTATTTAGCAGAGTAGAGACAGTTAGAGATTTAGAGCCTAATCGGAACTCTTTTTTGCATTGTCAGATGCTTTTTAAGAGTTCATTTCATTGTATTTACACATTGTAAACAAAGTGTAAGTCAGTGAGACTTCCCTAAGAGTTGTAGCCTTCCGGGCAATTGTAATTGAGTAGTGAGCTCTAGGAAGTGAGCCTAAATGCAAGTGTATTCCCCATCTATGTAATATTTATGTACTCCTGGCCATGGTATATGAATATTGTGGGTTCCAACCCCACCATGGTTTTTCCCTTTCTGGGTTTCCACATAAAAATTCCGGTGTTGTGGATTTTTGTATTTCTTGCTGCATATTTATGTTCTTATCTATTATGCATTGTTAAACGGTGGATAAAAATAAGTTTATGGTTTCAACTTTTGGTAGATCACCGATTCACCCCCCCCTCTCAATGATCTCTGATTCTAACAATTGGTATTGGAGCCTAGTTCCTCTGAGGAAGCTTAACCGCTTGAGGAAGATCTGTGAGATTGTTTTAATGGATTTCAATTTCCAGAGACAACTCAATGTGGCACTTGAGGATCTTGATGCAACTAGAAGTGAAGTCTGTACCTTGAAGAAGAATCTGAATGCTGCAGATGAATTCATTAGTGAGCTGAAGGATCAAGTAAGTATCTGCAGAGAAAAGAGGAAGGAATTAATGGACAAGTTGAAGGAGAAAGAAGATCGGATCATGGAATACCAGGACAAAGCTGATGAGGTTAACAAGCTTGAGAGAGAGAATGATGCTTTGAAGAATGAGATGTGTATACATGTAAAATTCATCTTAAGAACAAGTAATCAATTAGAAGCAAAAGGGAAATCATGAATCCCTTCTAACCAAAGAATCTAACAAATAAGACAATGAAATAACACAATCAAGCAAATAGGAATTAAAATAATTAAATCAAATCAAAACTCCCTATCCCAAGATTGCATATTGCTTCCATTGCTCTTCTCCTCTCTGTGGTATGATGGCTCTCAGATATTGCGATGGTAACCTACAACTGACACAAAGATTCAAAGTTCGTGATTATTGAAAATGGAGATTGAATGCTCAATTTATAGAAAATTGGAGAAGATTGATTGAAAGGTGGAACAAATTGATCAAGAGATGGAACTCAGGTGAGCTCACATGAAAATTGATAGTTGAACAGTTGATTGTAGGAGTGGAACTCAATAGATTGAATAGATTAATTGAGTCAACTGACTAAGAAAAAGCCGATTGAAGGAAGAAAAAGAATGATTGGTGGAAATAAAGAGGATGACAAAGAAAGCTTAATTTAGAAAAAGCTAACTGAAAGATGGAAATAGAGATTGGAGAGATAAATGATTTAATTAATTAATTGATTGAATTAATTAATTTAGCATGTGCTTGCATTTAGATTTAGATTTAGATTTTTAATTTAATCTTTGCATGATATTTATTCAAATAATTGAATTTATTTTAATTCAATTTAGCATTTGAATATATTTAGAACTTGACTTTGATTTTCAATTTGGTTTTTGATCATGCACATGTTATTGAATTTGGAAGAAATTTAGAAGAATATGAAATTAAATGAAATTAGAATTTGGGGATTTGGAAATGGAAGAATTAATTAGTTAATTAAATAATTTAAAGAAACTATTTACTTGTTTAGAAATGAAATTTAATTAAATAATAAAGATTATCTAATTTAAAGGATTAAATCATAATTAATTAAATAATAAATATTTAATTAATATTTAGAAAAGGGTTGAATGATTAGATGATTAGAGATAGAAATTGAATAATTAGTAATTTATTTAAATAATAAAGATTATTTAAATTGGGGAATTAATCACAATTAATTAAATAATAAATATTTAATTAACATTTAGGAAATGATTAAAATGATTAAATGATGATAGAATAAGAAAATAGAATAATTAGTAAGATTATGAGGAAATATGAAATTAGAAGAATAAGATTAATTAACTTAATTAAATAATTAAAGAATTATTTAATCAATTAGAGGAATAATTAGTACATGATCAATGAGACATTTTTAGGTGTCTACATTTGCCCCTCTTTGAGACAAAGTCGGAACGACATTGTTTCAAAGAAAACAAAAAATTCTGCCTTAGTATGCCTTGGTACTATTATATAGTGTAAATATGCCCCCTCGGAAAAGGTGGTCAGAAAATTCCAAAATTGAGACCATGTTTTTGATATTAGTTTAACGAGAAATTGGTGAAATTTCGTGCGATTTCGAGATCGTTTGAGTAGGCTACAAGGTGTTTGAAGCTGGCGGGGACCATGGGCGTCGAGGTGTCAAAAAACCCTAATTTTGAGCTATAAATAGAGATTTTTAGGTTTTCATTTGCTCATTTGCAATTTGGTAATTCCTTGGTTTTCTCTGCAATTTGTGTGCTTTTTTCTGAGTATTTGATCGTCATGGCTGGTTATAGAGCTCGATTGCACCTGTCTGACCGAGTACGTTCATATCAGAGACCTCATGGGACTGGGGGCATGGTATTTTTCCAATTTTTTCCTGATTTATGCCTGTTTTATGCTATTTTCCAAAAAAATTTCCATGATCAATTTTTGCATTGTGTCATGCAATCGCTTGTCGATGTTTACGCATTAGTGTTAACTATACTGCAAACGTTCTAAATGCTACACATGCATCATAAGTGTTACACATTAGTATTAAACATGCCGCATTCGCTCATTTCTTTACGCATAAGTGTTTATTGTTACACATGCGCCCATTTCATTACGCATTAGCTTTAAACATCACACAAGAGTCATAATAGTACCACATTAGTCATAACTATCACGCATTCATTGTATGTGTAATTTTCTGTCATGCGTTTGAAAATATTTTTTTGTTTTTCGGGATCTGATATTTGATATTTTGAACATTTTCTCATTGCAGGAGAACATTGGAGTGTTATACTGCCGACAGAGCAGACCTAGTGGACTTGATCTTCGAGCTGACTTACCAGATGAGGAGATTGAGCATATCCGACAGCTTGGTCTATATCATGTTTTACATTTGCCAAAGGTTATGGCCAACAGGGCCATGATTACAACTTTGATAGAGAGGTGGCACTCCAAGACTTGCTCTTTTCATTTTCCGACTGGTGAGGCATCGATTACTTTAGAGGATGTATGGCGTATACTGCGGATTCCCATTCATGGTGAGAGAGTTGTATATGACCATGATGATGAAATTGCTGGACTATGTGCACTTTTCGAGTGTGAGATACAGGACTTGCAGATTAGTGGCCGTTATGACATCCCTTGGGCATGTTTAGACTATGATGACCTGACTATTGTATTATGCGGTGTTGTCGGTGGTTTACTGATACCTGATAGACGAGGTCATGGGTTTCCAGTTGGATGGGGTAGAGTGCTCCATGATATGATTGTTCATCATCGACTATATGCTTGGGGTCCTTGTCTACTAGCCATGTTGTACCATCAGATGCATGGTATTGTGCATCTTGGATACCGTTCTATCAGTTGTGGTGTTACTTTGCTTCAAACATGGGCATGGGAGCACATTTCTATTTCTAGGTCTGTCATTCATGTAGACCGGCAGCCTGGTGAGCCTTATGCTTTCAGGTATATAACAGGTATCAGACACAGAGGTTCGAGGAACACCTTGTACTGGAGACATCAGTTTGACATATTGCAGTATTTTATTTGGAGACCATACATAGATTTCTCTAGTTGTCCTGATGATGTAGTGCACTTGTCTTTCTGCCGACAACAGAAATATCTTATTGGTAGGATCTTTGACACCCAGCGGATTATCGAGATGTATCTTCTTGGGTGAGTTCTGAGATAGTTCGGTGAGGTATAGGTGACACGTGTGGTTACTGCATATTTTGCTTATGTATTACAAGAGGTATCTGATTGGGGTGTTTGCATACAACCACATGTTGCTTCTGTTGAGTTTGATTCTCTGTAGCCATTACTCTGGGGTTGGGGTAGAGGTGCAGTGGATCCAGGGACGATGATAGAGTACAATGCGTGGTTTGCTAGGCACGGGCCAGTGCCTTTGACTGATCCTGCTGTTCTGATTATAGCATAGCAGATTCACCATCCTAGACAGTGATTGAGGATAGATGCAGGGGAGAGAGACGGAGGAGGAGGAGAGGGTGGAGCTGAGGGAGGAGGTGGTGGAGATGAGGGAGGAGATGAGGGAGATGAGGATGTAGACATTGTTAGATACATCAAGTCTATTAGCAATGAGGTAGCGATGATTCTTCTAAGTCATTGAGCAGTGAGAGTGGAGGCGATGATGAGGATATGCCAGAGCTAGAGGATGTGCCTGCTACAGAGGGTGGGATAGGATAGGTTGGTGAGGAGGATGAGCTGTAGACTCTTAGAGCACGGGTCCAGAGTTTGGAGGATGAGGTCGCTAGATGAGATATCTGTAATAACCCACTAAACTTAACCTAAGGAATCTTGATCATTTATTTATTTATTTATTTATTTAATTAATCATTTGTGTTTGATTCATTCGCATACTAAGGGAACCTATCCAATTGGATGAGGCATTCATCCATCTGGGATGAGCATCTAACCGTATGGGTTAGGCATTTGTCCATATGAGATAGGAGGCTTCATCTATCCAATACATGATAGGCATCTACCCAAACGGGGTAGGCATCTATCCACCTTTGGATAGGAGGTGCTCTGGCCAGAAACTTAGACTCATCGGGACCATCTGGGTTCTGAGTCACTCACTATGTACTACACTCTTCTAATAGGAGTGCACCGAGGTCACCGTCCTTAGGAGCAAATAAAATAGCATAATACAAGCTTGAATTCCACCTAAGAATTTGGCGTAAAGCCTTGGGAAGTCAAGCGAATCCATACAAGATTCCTTCCGAGTATGCATTGAATTACTTTTTCCTTTATTTCCCCTTATCCTTCAATTATGAGACTTTGCAATCCATCTACTTGCCTTAACCAAAATCCTAGACCCCATCCTTGAACGCCTGAGTACTAGGGACAACTTTGTCCCTAGACCGCCTACATACCCGTTTCGGCATGAGATCAAGGCGTAAAGTATGTAGTTCTATTTTCTAATCTATGGTTTATTGTAAACTGTTTTGATGGGTACGCAACCCTTTCTAGGGTCAATGTCCCAGACAGTTTCTCTGCGGTTGCTACCCACGATGGTAGCTCTAAACAAAGGTTCAAGGTGGCCTATTGCTTGTGGCCTAAAAAAACTAGATCTTATTTCCTATCATAAGCGTCACCCTTGACCCATTTATCATCTATTGAAAAACATTACCATAAATAAAATCCAAATCATACGCAACCAATCCCCAATGGGATTTCCTAAGGTTGAACTAAGGGGATGTAAAATTCATTTAAAAATTATCTTTTTAGGTTATCGATCCAAGGGGAATTACCCACCCCTTGGACTTTAACTTCCATATGACCCTTATTACCGCCCGACTATTTATAGGGACGATGCCACAGACGTCGTTGTTGTAGCTTTCTTAGGCATTAAGTGTAGTAGTTCAACATGATGACATTACCCGTAAGCATGACCCAGAGGCACCATAGATACTGAATGCTACTAAGGTTTTTGTTTCCAGCTCCGCTTGCTTAGTTTTCTATCAATAAATTCAACTATTATACTCTTGAAAGATTAAAATAACATTACTCTAGTGTAGTTGAAGTCGAGACCATTATTGCAAGAATTAAATAATTGAAAATTAACCCATGAAATTAATTCTATAAATCAAGAAAGAGAATCACTTGAAAGTATCAACCTACTACTGCTAAGTGATCAAAGTTCAAAGGAGAGAACTATCATCTAGTTTTTTGACATGCAACATCATTTATGCAACTAGTGAGATAATAAGTATGTAAAAGGTGCAACTTGCATGATAATAGTAATGAGTAACTTGCATAATAATAATAAAGTAACTTGCATGGCAATATTAAATATAACTTGCATGAAAAATAAAGAATAGGAAATTAAAGTTCGTTTTCTAAATATGATTAGTTGGAAGAGAAAAGTTCCTTGGACAACTTGAACAATGTATTAACTTAATTTGCTGATTATATCCATTTAAATTAATAATTGAAATAAAATGAACCAACTAATTAACTAAAGAGAACTATTTAGGTGAGTCTAAACCATGAGTTTATTTGCAAGTCCATTCTACAATTTAGATCCTCTCGATTTGTTTTGGCAAGGTTGCGATATCCTGAGCACAATTAATTATTCCATCTAAAGTTTGCCCCAATCACTTAGCAAGGTAAATTCCCAATTGTGTTACCTTTAATTAATTTTTTAAAAATTTAGTTCATAAACTAATCAACTCCATTTGTAAAATAGACTTTAATTATAAACCACCCCATACCAATGAATTGTTTTAAATTAATACAAATAAAAAATTTCATATTAGTATTAAAAAAAAAGATTTCATCTTAATAAATCTATCATTCCACTAATAAATAAAAAGAAAAAATTTACATTAAAGAACTTTTTCTTAGAAAAAAAAAACAGCAAATAATAAATAAATAAATAAAAGAAATAAACTAAAACATATTTATTAATTCTATCTTGATAAGGATTAAGGAAGGTGGGGAGTGGGGTCCCGTGGGCCCCTCCTCACTACCTACATGCAAGGAGTTAGACTCCAAAAAAAGATTTATTCCCTTTCTGAATAAAGTTGAATGATATTAATATATTTATTTTTATATGTACATATTCACACACATAGAGATATATAATTTTTAAATTAAACTTCAGAGGGGTTTAATAAATTTGAAAAGATAATTGTAAATTTTCACAGAGATAGAATTTTACTAATAGGTGCAACGTAGATGATAAGAGTAAAAAAATTGTTGTAGGTGCATTCATAGATAAAATAAAAAAATAGATGAACATAGAATAAAATTGATCATAGATGCATACACATATGAACAGGTTTATGCTCACAGAGAGATATAATATTCAGAGAAATTATAAATAAGTAAAATAAGATTTATACACAGATGAATAAATATATGTTCGGAGAGAAATAAATTTATCAACAGGGAAATGAAAATTTATTTGCAGGGAAAGAAAAATATATACACAGATGAACAAATATATGTTCACAGAGAGATAAATTTATTCACAGAGAAATAATAAAATACTCACATAGAGATAAATTTATTCACAGAGGAATAATAAATAAGTATAAAATATTCATTCATAGAGAAATAAGTATACAGAAGAATTAAATTTCTGAGGAGATTATTATAAAAAGTACAAGAGGATTCATTCACAAAGAAATGATAAATAAGCATAAAAGATTTATGCCCAAATAAACACTACAAGCTTTTTGCAGGAGCATCAAAGGGAGAAATTTTATTGGAAAGAAAAGATTTTTATTCATAGATTATTTAAGATTAAAATCCAATAAAGCAAAAAGTAAAAATCAGATTTTCTTTCTTTCCTTCTAAACAGATTTAGTAATTAAAAGGAAAATCTGCATATTCATATTTGAACATATTATATATATATATATATATATATATATATATATATATATATATATATATATATATATATATATATATATATATATATATATAAACAATAGAATTTCCTTTGATTAACCTTTCTAAATAAAAATAAGATGATGGTTTCTCAAGCATAGATCTTTTATATGAAATAAAATCTAAGAGAGGAATAAAATTATTTCCTTTTGCAAAATACAAAGTTTTACATATGTAAATAAAAGAATGAGAAGAGAGGAGTGATAGTTTTGATACTAAATGTAAGTACAGATCCAATAACCAACAAGATGAGAGGGTGGGGGGGGGGGTGAATCATACAAACTTAAGCTTCCATAAAAACATCAGATTCAACCTCGGTAACATATACTTTAGTAATATAACCAAAACTGTTAAACATGCAAACTCAAAAGCATATAAACATCATAAACCTCATAACACCAGATTTAACGTGGAAACCCAAATAGGGAAAAACCACTGTAGGATTTTGGACCCACTAAGAAATATACTCTTCTAGAGTATGCTCAGTTAAAAGCAAATCCTATTAAAGATTACAAACACATTGCTAGATGTGACCCGGTTAAGGGATTTCCCTCAGATCTGTTAGGATCTTCACCTTGTTAGAAGTGACCTTGTTAAAGGATTTCAAACACTCAATCAGAATGTCCCTTTCTAGAGGGCTTTACAAATAAGACTGTTAAGTCCACTCGGTTAAGAGATTTTCTGTCACTTTCACAAAATAATAGTAATAAAATCTATCTGCAACTTCACATCTAAAATACTAAAGCAATTTCTTATTTTTTCAATACAATCTAGACATAGAACTAATCTTGTCCATCTGTTGGGCTTCTATACTCTGTTATTCAAACAGGTCTTCAAGCTTCTGTGCTCGGTAATCACTATGTAGCATCCATGTGCATACACTTGCCTGCATACATTGTTTATCAACAATTTCCTATTTATAAACAATTAGCTAACCGCTTAATCTTCTTGATCACATTTTCCATGATTAATCATAGCCATCAGTTCATCAATCTTGTCTAGGTTCAATGCATCTTTCAATCTGAAAATGTTTTACCCCGCCTAGGAACTTGTAATATATTTCTTGGAACTTGTGCCAGGGTATTGCTGTTCAATCTAAACTGTAGATCTTCGTGCCAACTTTCCTTTGTCATAGATTCATTAACAAACTATATTTACGACATACCAATCATTTAATCAGTTCCAGCTCATCAGCTTCCTTCATTAAATAACACATGTAACCATTTAATGCATTCTGCTATAGCTCGGTTACAACTCGGTTATAACTCGGTAAATACTAAACTTCACTTGGCAGACATTCTGCCTTCATTAACCGATAATGATAACCTTAGGGTTTACCGACTAGGTTCTTTTCTTGGTAACATAGTATAGTATTAACCTTACACTTTACAACATATGTATGATGTTAAAACAATCTAAACATCATGATCTCATCATTGTTTGACTCAGTAATAGTTGGCCCATTGAATACCTTATTCATCCCCTTATTCATCATATTCTTTCTGTGTCTTTTACCGACATCTTTATATTCTTCAAATCATACTTCTCAAGATATGGCAACATCATACTAAGTTAGAAAATCAATTTCTTGACATCAATGACAAAATAATAATATCAAGACAGTAAACATCCTTAATCAATTATATCCATAATCATCAACAACCTTCTCAACATCCTTATTGAAATGTCAACAATCTCCCATTGTCTATTATAATGCTATATTGCCAACAATATCCCCCTTTGGCATTGATGGCAAAACCAAATGATTTGACCTTAAAAGATTCGGATTGCTGTGATTTTGAAATGCTGATATGCTCTCCCCCATACATTAGACTTCTCCTCTTTTCTCAGTCTTCTTTCCAAACTTCAGTCTTCTCCCCTTTCTCAGTTTTCTCCCCCTTTGACAACAATGCCAAAAAGTAAAGAACTAAAACATAATTTCTTCCTGTATGAAGTGAATTCCTGCTGTAATGTATCAATGCAGTCTCGGTCAGAGCATTTTGTCTTCAATTCCTGTTCCCTGTATTATTTCCTGTAATATTTCCTGTACACCTTTAGAAAACATCCTAAAGTGTGTAAATCAGCATCAACTCCCAAAAGATATTCGATAGAGTCATCATATTGATGCTGTCATCGAACTCGGTCAGTGAGTAGAAGATAGGGGTAGGACCCCTAACTTACTTCTGAGATATTCAAAAGTGTCCCTTGGTAGTGGCTTGGTGAAGATATCTTCTATTTGTTCCTTTGTGCTAACATACTCCAACACCATTTTCTTCTCTTGAGCTTCTTCTCTAAGATAATAATATTTGATAGAGATGTGCTTTGTCTTAGAGTGCATAACAAGATTCTTTGAAATGTTAATGGCACTAGTATTGTCACAGAATATAGTTATTGGCTTGGTAAATTTATCATTTATACCTTCCAACAGTTGTTTGATCCATGCAATGTTAGTACAATTCAATGCTGCAGCAACGTATTCAGCTTCTGCTTCTGACTGTGAAACACATCCTTGTTTCTTGCTAAGCCAACTCACTAGTCTTTCTCCTAAAAAGAAAGCTCCTCCACTTGTGCTTTTTCTATCATCAATGTTGCCTGCCCAATCAGCATCAGTATAAACTTTTAAATCAAAATCATTTCCTTTCTGATATACTAAGCCATAATCCTCAGTGCCTTTCAAGTATCTAAAAATTCTTTTGATTGCTGTCATGTGTGTTTCCTTAGGATCTGCAGGGAATCTTGCAACTATACCTACTGCATGTGCTATGTCTGGTGTGCTGTGAACAACATATTGAAGTTTTCCAATCATGGATCGGTAAAGTGTCTCATCAACAGATGCAAATTCATCATTCTTTGATAATTTGCAGTTGGTAGTCATAGGAGTACTTACTGGTTTTGAATTCTCCATTCCAAATTTCTTCAAGATTTCCTTTATGTACTTGGATTGAGTAATGAAAATCTCATTTTTCATTTGCAGTATCTGTAAACCTATAAAATACTTTATCTCACCGATTAATGACATCTCAAATTCTTTGCTCATTTCATTTCCAAATTTCTTGCATAAAGAGTCATTTCCACAAAATATAATATCATCAACAAATATGGTTGAGACCAATATTCCATTTTTATCATTCTTCATGTACATATTGCTGTTCTCACTCATCCTTATAAAACCAATCTTAATCAAATAAGAGTGCAATCTTTCATACCATGCTCTAGGTGCTTGTTTCAAACCATATAAAGCTTTGTTCAATTTACATACTTGATCTTTATAATTGTCTTCAACAAATCCTTCAGGTTGTTCAATAAAAACTTCTTCTAATATTCCATTTAGAAATGTAGATTTGACATCCATTTGATATACCTTGAAGTTTTTGAAAGCAGCATATGCCAACAATGTTCTTACTCCTTCAAGTCTAGCAACAGGTGCAAAAGTTTCACCATAATTAATTCTTTCTTCTTGAGCATAACCTTTGCAAACTAGTCTTGCTTTGTTTCGAATGACCTCTCCTTTTTCATTTAGCTTGTTTTTGAAAATCCACTTTGTACCGATTACATTTTTGTCCTTCGGTCTTGGGATTATTGTCCATGTGTCATTCTTCTTGATTTGATCAATCTCTTCTATCATAGCATTTATCCAATCTTCACTATTAAATGCCTCTTTCACTATTCTTGGTTCAAATTCAGATATCAGACATGTGTTCTGTCTTAGTTTGTTCCTTGTCATCACTGGATCATCCTTATCTCCTATAATCTGACTTGGTACATGATGTCTTCTGACACACTTGGCTAATACAGGCTCAGTAGGCTCTGTATGATCTTCTTCATCACTCGATAACTGGATATTCTCTTCATTTTCTTCAACAGTCTTCTCGGTAAGACTTCTTGGTTGAACATAGACAAATTCATCATAGTCTTCTGGTTCCTTGGAATTTCCTTCATCATTTCTTTCTGCAAATTCATCAATTTTCACATTTGCACTTTCTACTATTTTGTTAGATGATTTGATTAGACATTTAAATGCTTTTCTTCTAGAAGAATAACCTAGAAATGTTCCTTCTTCACTCTTCTGATCAAACTTGCCATTTCTATCATCTTTGTGAACATAGCATCTACTTAGAAAGATTTTAAAATAACTTGCATTAGGTTTCTCATCATACCAGATTTCATATGGTGTCTTCAAAGTACCTTTCTTCAATTGTACTCAGTTCAGGGTGTAAACTGCTGTGCTTATTGCTTCTCTCCAAAATGTTTGTGGCACCTTCTTTTCAATCATTAGTGTTCTAGCACAATCCACAATAGATCTGTTTCTTCTCTCAGCTATTCCATTCTGCTGTGGAGTTCTCAGTGCAGAGACTTGTCTTTTAATACCATGATCATTGCAGAATAAGTTGAATTCATCAGATGTGAACTCTCCTCCTCTATCTGATCTAAGACATTTCAGTTGTCTTCCTGTTTCATTTTCAACTCTTGCCTTGCACCATTTAAACATTTGAAAAGCTTCTGATTTTTCTTTTGAAAACATTACTGACATCATCCTTGAATAATCATCCACAAATACTATGAAATATTTATCACCATAATAACTTTGAACTTTCATAGGACCACAAAGATTAGTGCGCACTAGATCTAAAATTCCCTTAGAAGTGTAATTTTAGAAGTGTAAGACTTACTTGTAAAGCTTGATCTTGTCATCTTACCCATCTAGCATCCTCAACACATAGCATTCTCAGGTTTTTCAAGACTCGGTAGACCTCTTACTCGGTGCTTCTTACTTATTTTGATCAGATTATGAAAATTTACATGACAAAACCTTTTATGCCATAACCAGGTATCATCTATCTTTGCAAACAAACACTTGTTAAGAGTTGAGTCAAGGTGAAATGTGTTACCTTTTGTTTGTGTCCCGGTAGCAGCTAACTTTCCATTCTTGTCATGAACTTTGACAATTCCTTTCTAAAATTCTATTCGGTAACTTGTGTTGTTTAGCTATGCTACACTCAACAAATTGTATTTCAAGCCTTCAACCCAATAAACATTATTGCATTTTGCATTGTCAAGAAGTGTTATAGATCCTTTACCTTTCACCAGAAATGGTGCATCATTACCAAATCTAACATAGCCTCCATCATAATCTTCTAATATAACAAACTTGTGTTTATCTCCTGTCATATGATGTGAGCATCCACTATCTATGATCCAAGAATCATTAGTGTTTATGTGAGATATTAGGGCTTTTTCTTCATACCTTTCTTCATCTGATCCATCTTTGATAGCCACATAAACTACTTCCTCTGTATCAGTTTCATTTGATTTATCATTGTGAGATTCCTCATCAACTATTAAACATGTCTTTCTATCTCTTCTTCTGAAGTCTCGGTGTCCTCTGTAATGATTATCTTTTTGTCTGTCATCTCGATAATCTCTCTTTTCAGTAGAATCTTTGTCAGGATAGTTAGAAGCCATATGTCCTATCTTATCACAATTGAAATATTTCAAAGGTAGTTTTCCTTTATACTTACCTTTGCCTCTCGATAACCTTTTGGCTAATATTGCTTCAAATTCTTCTTGCTTTCTGATTTTCTCATAAAGTTTGTGTACTTCTTCCATGTTCTTACGAAATCTTTCACTTGTGCCACTGTGATCTCCTTCAGAGTACCTATACTTTCTTTCATTGAAATCATTAGATTCATCAAGATGAAAAGAACTAAATGCAGATTCAACTTTATTTACCAAAGATCCACTGTTATCAAAGTTACTTATCTCAAATGCATGTAGCTTGCCAATAGTAGCATCTAAAGAAACTGGCATATTAGGTACAGACCTCAATTCATTGATTGTAGAGACTCGGATTGCATAAGCTGGTAGAAGGGTTCTTAACAACT
Source organism: Cryptomeria japonica (assembly GCF_030272615.1). Classification (NCBI taxonomy): domain Eukaryota; kingdom Viridiplantae; phylum Streptophyta; class Pinopsida; order Cupressales; family Cupressaceae; genus Cryptomeria; species Cryptomeria japonica. Next base: position 450,065,782 of record NC_081415.1, on the reverse strand, counting down.
TACTTGTTATATCCTTTTCTTCAATAGTTCCACCTACTCCTTTGATTTGATTGACAATCTCCTTTAGTCTTGTACTGTACTAAGTTATGTTCTCACCTTCATTCATCCTCATAGATTCAAGTTGTCCTCTTAGACTATCTACTTTTGCTCTTTGAACATGTTCATCTCCTCCATACACTAATATGCGCTTATCCCACATTGCCTTTGCATCATTGCAGCCTTCTAGATCATTAAACTTTGAGTCGGTCAATGTAGATGTTATTTCAATCATTGCTTGAATATGTTCTTGCTTTGCCTTTATCTCTTCCATAGTCAATGGATAGGTGCTCGGTGTAACAAAATCATTCTCTAGATAGTATACAACATATTCTCCAACTCCTGATAGATGCAGCTTCATCCTTTTCTGCCATGTAGAGAAACTTGACTTGTTTAGCTTCGGTGCATCCCTCTTATACATCTTTGGATCTTTAACTCAAGTGCCTTTAAACTTTTCTTCTAGAGTCCAAAGCTCTGATACCAATTGATAGTTCTGATACTAAATGTAAGTACAGATCCAATAGCCAACAAGATGAGAGGGGGGGGGGGTGAATCATACAAACTTAATCTTCCATAAAAACATCAGATTCAACCTTGGTAACATATACTTTAGTAATATAACCAAAACTGTTCAACATGCAAACTCAAAAGCATATAAACATCATAAACCTCATAACACCAAATTTAACGTGGAAACCCAAATAGGGAAAAGCCACTGTGGGATTTCGGACCCACTAAGAAATATACTCTTCCAGAGTATGCTCGGTTAAAAGCAAATCCTATTAAAGATTACAAACACATTGCTAGATGTGACCCGGTTAAGGGATTTCCCTCAGATTTGTTAGGATCTTCACCTTGTTAGAAGTGACCTTGTTAAAGGATTTCAAACACTCAATTAGAATGTCACCTTGCTAGAGGGTTTTACAAATAAGACTATTAAGTCCACTCGGTTAAGAGATTTTCTATTACTTTCACAAAATAGCAGTAATAAAATCTATCTGCAACTTCACATCTAAAATGCTAAAGCAAATTCTTATTTGTTCAATACAATCTAGACATAGAACTAATCTTGTCCATCTGCTGGGCTTCTATGCTCTGTTATTCAAATAGGTCTTCAAGCTTCTGTGCTTGGTAATCACTATGTAGCATCCCTGTGCATACACTTTCCCGCATACATTGTTTATCAACAGTTTCCTATTTATAAACAATTAACTAACCACTTAATCTTCCTGATCACATTTCCCATGATCAATCATAGCCATCAGATCATTAATCTTGTCCAGGTTCAATGCATCTTTCGATCTGAAAACATTTTACCCCGCCTAGGAACTTGTAATATATTTCTTGGAACTTGTGCCAGGGTATTGCAGTTCAATCCGAACTGTAGATCTTCATGCTGACTTTCCTTTGTCATAGATTCATTAACAAACTATATTTACGACATACCAATCATTTAATCAGTTCTAGCTCATCAGCTTCCTTCATTAAATAACGCATGTAACCATTTAATGCATTCTGTTATAGGTCGGTTACAACTCGGTTATAACTCGGTAAATACTAAACTTCACTCGGTAGACATTCCACCTTCATTAACCGATAACGATAACCTTAGGGTTTACCGACTAGGTTCTTTGCTTGGTAACATAGTATAGTATTAACCTTACAATTTACAACATATGTATGATGTTAAAACAATCTAAACATCATGTTCTCATCATTGTCTGACTCGGTAATAGTTGCCCCATTGAATAGCTTATTCATCCCCTTATTCATCATATTCTTTCTGTGTCTTTTATCGACATCTTTATATTCTTCAAATCATACTTCTCAAGATATGGCAACATCATACTAAGTTAGAAAATCAATTTCTTGACATCAATGAAAAAATAATAATATCAAGACAGTAAACATCCTTAATCAGTTATATCCATAATCATCAACAACCTTCTCAATATCCTTATTGAAATGTCAACAATCTCCCATTGTCTATTATAATGCTATATTGCCAACAAGGAGAACCTGGATTATCGAAGCTTGATGTAGAATCCTCTCCTAATTTTCTAGCTATCCTTGTTAGATCCTTCCTTGCAACTTGGTGAGAATCCTTCAAGGGTAACTTAAAAATTAACAAAATAAATGTGACTACTAGAAAGATCCTATTACTATTAGCAAGAAACTTGAGAAAATTTTCTTCCCATCAAAAAACAATCAACCTCCCTTTTTCGAAAGCTTGCATACATTATATAGAAAAGAGTCTTCAATTCCACTATCAAGAGAGTTAATTGAAAATCAGATTCTTTTTCCTAAATTATCCTCATGCAAAATTGATTGATCACTTAATGGAGGAGTTACATGCAAGAAAATGGAAATTGAAGATTCCCTCTAGAAGCTTCCAATTCTTCCTACGACATGTGCTCAATTGAATGAGTAATTAAATAATTTTCCATTTAAATTATATTTTCAAGTGTGTATGCATGTTCACACTATTTAATCCTCTTTTATTATAATAGCTTTTTCAACCTTATTCAATAAATTATTTCTAACAAAACCACAAAATGATAATAATAATAACAACAATAGTAGTAGCAAGTTGTTATAAAAAATGGAGAAGGGGTGTTATGACATCCTTCCCCCCTTAAATTGTGCATCATTTCGATGCACTTATTTAATATAACCATATAAGAGTTTGTAGTTCATGATAAGTCTAAAAATAAATAAAAAAATAAAGAAACAACTACTATTCCTTCCTTTGATATGATATGTCGAAGGTAGTGGATCTTTTTTTCAAAGTAGACACATTTTGATAGCTTCCCATATAACTTATGTTCCCTTAACCTTTGCAAAACCAATTGTAGGTGCACTAAATGTTCCTCCTCCTCATTTCTAGAGTAAATCAAGATGTCATCCAAAAATACCAAGACAAATTTGTCCAAAAGTCATGAAGCACACTATTCATTAGGTTCATAAATGCAGCTGGGGCATTGGTTACACAAAAAGGTACTATTGTGAATTCATAATACCTATATCTAGTCCTAAAAGTTTTCTTTGAGATATCTTCTTCCTTAATTCTGAGTTGATGATATCCTGATCGAAGGTCTATCTTCGTAAATACTGCCACTCCTTTCATTTGGTCAAACAGATCCTCTATTTGAGGTAAGGAATACTTATTCTTTATGGTGACATTGTTCAACATCCTATAGTCAATGCATAGTCTTAAGGTCCCATCCTTCTTCTCAAAAAATAAGACTGATGCTCGCCATGGTGATACACTTGGCCTTATTAACCCCTTAGGTAAGAGTTCCTCCAATTGCATTTTGAGTTCTTGTAATTCATTTGTGTTCAGTCGGTAAGGTGCCTTTGATACTGGTTCAACTCCTAGTAGTATGTCGATAGAAAAGTCAAACTTCCTTTTAGGGGGTAAGCCTGGTAATTCTTCTCGAAATACATCCTTGAATTCTCATAAGAAGGGGGTATTTTCCTCTTCTCCTTCATCAATTCCAACCATATAGATTAGGCCTCCTCTTCTTCTTTCCTTCTTTAATTGCATGGCTGATATGGTTTCCATGTTAATGGGTTTAAACTTTCCTTGGATTTTGACCCTTTTCCCCCCATCATCCAAATACTCAACCACTTTTTTATAGAAATCTACACTAGCTTGATGATATTTTAGCTAACTCATTCCAATAATTACATCATATAACCCTAGGGGTGCCACATAGAGATCTACCCTTGTTTCAAACTTAGGAAATTGTACCCTTGCTTTTGACAAACACTTAGTTACTTCCCTAGTTGCCTTATCCCCATACCGAACCGTCCACGATGACTCTATTTGTTTAACTTTTAATGCAAATTTTGAAACATCAAGATGACCTAGTGTCAATTAGAATTTAAATTGGTTGTTCAAATAGTGTACCTATAGTTTCCACGAGGACATTTTGAAATCTTGTTCTTTGGTTTCTAACTACTGCAAGAATCCTTTGTTGAGGCCCTTGTTGTGGTTGATTGGTCCTAATTTGACCTTGCATTCTTGGGCATTCTCTAGCAAAATGGTTCCCTGAACACATAAAACACCCACCTGGTGGTCCTTGCCTGACTTGATTCCGAGGGGGATCATTCCTTGTTTCATTGGTCTTGGGTGGATAAGTTACCCTATTGTGCTGGTCATTCTTGTTATAATTGCCCATGTTATTATTATTACTTTCATTCCTCTGATATTGGTTAGGTGGTGGCCTTCTTTCATAAGAGTTATTCCTTTGACTTTTGTTGAAGTTGGGGTTTCCCTTGAATTCCTATTTCATTTTAAATGAATGATTCCCATTAAAGTTCTGCCTTGTTGTTACTAGGGCTTGAATCTTTCTTTTCTGCTTCCAAGACTTCTCAAGTACATCATTCATGTTTTCAAGTCCATGCATGTCAACTTCTGCCCCTATGCCGGTGTTCAGTCTCAAAATGAACCTCCTAGTTTGACCTTCTTCGTCCTTCTGGTACATAGGTACATACTTAAGCAATTTAGTGAACTTATCCCAATATTGTTGGACTAATAAGGACCCTTGTCAAAGATTATGGAATTCTGCCACCTTCTCATCAAAGAACAATTGTGGTAACTATCTTTTTACAGATATGGTGAACAAATTGATCCCATGTGATCATATCCCTATTATACCCATTTTGTTCCTTTGTGTTGGTCCACCAACTAGATGCCTCCCCTGTGAGTTGATAGGAACCCCATAAGGCCTTGGTTGTTTCTCTAAAGTACCTTAGTTCAAAGTAATTTTCCATTTCATTCAACCAATTTTCAGCTCCTTCACCAATTTGCTTTCCATCGAACTTAGGTGGGGTGATTTTCCTCAAATCCTTAGAAATGTCCAACGTGTTGTTTTTCCTCCTATTGTCTATCTCATTCCCTCGATTGTTTCCAAGGTTCCCATTTTAAATTCCACTTCTATTTTTGATGTCATTCTACCTTGTCCTAAGGTCATGCATTGATTGCTCCAAGAAGTTGATCTTATCCCTTTGTTCGGTTAGCAAGTTGATTATAGCTTCAACCCCATATTCGTTATTCCCTTAGTTTTGTTGATTCCCTTCATGTTTTCCTTCATGGTCTCCTTCATGGTTTATTTCATGGTTAGGTTCCCTTTGTCTCCTAGTGGTAGCACATCTTCCATTTCCCCTTCCTCTTCCTCTTCGTCTTCCCCTTCTTCTAGTTATCTAGGGTTTACCTATAATTTAAATTATATAGTTAGTTCTTGATTTAAGATTTTATAATTTATTCTCTACCATTGCAAGACACTCCCTTAGTTGCATAAGTTGAAGTGAGCACAAAGCCTAGATATGAACCTTTGATCTGATACCACATGTAATAACCCACTAAACTTAACCTAAGGAATCTCGACCATTTATTTATTTATTTAATCAATCATTTGTGTTTGATTCAATCACATACTCTAGGCACCTATCCAATTGGATTAGGCATTCATCCATTTGGGATGAGCATCTAACCGTATGGGTTATGCATCTATCCATACGGGATAGGAATCTACCCAAATGGGGTAGGCATCTATCCAACTTGGGATAGGAGGTGCTCTGGCCAGAGACTTAGACTCATTAGGACCATCTATGTCCTGAGTCACTCACTAAGTAATACACTCTTCTAATACGAGTGCACCGAGGTCACCATCCTTAGGAGCAAATAAAATAGCATAATACAAGCTTGAATTCCACCTCGGAATTTGGCCTAAAGCCTTGGGAAGTCAAGCGAATCCATAAGAGATTCCTTCTGAGTATGCGTTGAATTACTTTTTCCTTTATTTCCCCTTATCCTTCAATTATGAGACTTTGCAATCCATCTACTTGCCTTAACCAAAATCCTAGACCCCATCCTTGAACGCCTGAGTACTAGGGACAACTCTGTCCCTAGGCTGCCTACATACCCGTTTCGGCACGGGATCAAGGCGTAAAGTATGTAGTTCTATTTTCTAATCTATGGTTTATTGTAAACTGTTTTGGTGGGTAGGCAACCCTTTCTAGGGTCAATGTCCCAGACAGTTTCTCTGCGGTTGCTACCCATGATGGTAGCTCTAAACAAAGGCTCAAGGTGGCCTATTGCTTGTGGCCTAAAATAACTAGATCTTATTTCCTATCATAAGCGTCACCCTTGACCCATTTATCATCTGTTGAAAAACATTACCATAAATAAAAGCCGAATCATACGCAACCAATCCCTAATGGGATTTCCTAAGGTTAAACTAAGTAGATGTAAAATTCATTTAAAAATTATCTTTTTAGGTTATCAATCCAAGGGGAATTACCCGTCCCTTGGACTTTAACTTCCATAAGACCCTTATTACTCCCCGACTATTTATAGGGATGATGCCACATACGTCGTTGTTGTAGTTTTCTTAGGCGTTAAGTGTAGTAGTTCAACATGGCGACATTACCCGTAAGCGTGACCCAGAGGTACCATAGATACCGAATGCTACTAATGTTTTTGTTTCCAGCTCCTCTTGCTTAGTTTTCTATCAAGAAAATTCAACTATTATACTCTTGAAAGATTAAAATAACATTACTCTAATGTAGTTAAAGTCGAGACCATTATTGCAAGAATTAAATAATTGAAAATTAACCCATGAAATTAATTCTATAAATCAAGAAAGAGAATCACTTGAAAGTATCAACCTACTACTGCTAAGTGATCAAAGTTCAAAGGAGAGAACTATCATCTAGTTTTTTGACATGCAACATCATTTACGCAACTAGTGAGATAATAAATATGTAAAAGGTGTAACTTGCATGATAATAGTAATGAGTAACTTGCATTAAAATAATAAAGTAACTTGCATGGTAATATTAAATATAACTTGAATGAAAAATAAAGAATAGGAAATTAAAGTTCATTTTCTAAATATGATTACTTGGAAGAGAAAAGTTCCTTGGACAACTTGAACAATGAATTAACTTAATTTGCTGATTATATCCATTTAAATTAATAATTGAAATAAAATGAACCAACTAATTAACTAAAGGGAACTATTTAGGCGAGTCTAGACAATGAGTTTATTTGCAAGTCCATTCTACAATTTAGATCCTCTCGATTTGTTTCGGCAAGGTTGCGATATCTTGAGCACAATTAATTATTCCATCTAAAGTTTGCCCCAATCACTTGGCAAAGTAAATTCCCAATTGTGTTACCTTTATTTAAATTTTTTAAAATTTAGTTCATAAACTAATCAACTCCATTTGTAAAATAGACTTTAATTATAAACCACCCCATACCAATAAATTGTTTTAAATTAATACAAATCAAAAATTTCATATTAGTATTAAAAAAAAAGATTTCATCTTAATAAATCTATCATTCCACTAATAAATAAAAAGCAAAAATTTACATTAAAGATTTTTTTCTTAAAAAAAAAAATACAGCAAATAATAAATAAATAAATAAAAGAAATAAACTAAAACATATTTATTAATTCTTTCCTAATAAGGATTTAGGGAGGTGGGGAGTGGTGTCCCATGGGCCCCTCCCCACTACCTACATGCAAGGAGTTAGACGCCAAAAAAATATTTATTTCCTTTTTGAATAAAGTTGAATGATATTAATATATTTATTTTTATATGTACATATTCATATATTCACACACACACACACACACACAGATATATAATTTTTAAATAAAACTTAGAGAGGGGTTTAATAAATTTGAAAAGATAATTGTAAATTTTCACAGAGATAGAATTTTACTAACAGGTGCAACGTAGATGATAAGAGTAAAAAAAATGTTGTAGGTGCATTCACAAAGAAAATAAAAAAAATAGATGAATAGAGAATAAAATTGATCACAGATGCATACACAGATGCATACACAGATGAACAAGTTTATGCTCACAGAGAGATATAATATTCAGAGAAATGATAAATAAGTAAAATAAGATTTATACATAGATGAATAAATATATGTTCGGAGAGAGATAAATTTATTCACAGAGAAAAATAAATAAGTCTGAAAAACATAGATGAACAAATATATGTTTGGAGAGAGATAAATTTATTCACAGAGAAAAATAAATAAGTCTGAAAAGATTTAAACACAGAGCAACAAATTTATGTTCACGGGGAGATTAATTAAATTTTATCCACAGGGAAAGTAAAATTTATTTGCAGGGAAATTTTTTTTTTTTTTTTTACACAGATGAACAAATATATGTTTGTAGAGAGATGAATTTATTTCATAGAGAAACAATAAATAAGTATAAAATAAATTATACACAGATGAACAAATATATGTTCACATAGAGAGAGAAATTTATTCATAGAGAAATAATAAATAAGTATAAAAGATTCATTTACAGAGAAATAGTAAAATTTTATCCACAGGGAAATTAAAATTTATTTGCAGGGAAAGATATATGTTCACAGAGAGATAAATTTATTCACAGAGAAATAATAAAATGCTCACATAGAGATAAATTTATTCATAGAGGAATAATAAATAAGTATAAAATATTCATTCACAGAGAAATAAGTATAGAGGAATAATAAATAAGTATAAAATATTCATTCACAGAGAAATAAGTATATAGAAGAATTAAATTTCTGAGATTATTATAAAAAGTACAAAAGGATTCATTCACAAAGAAATGATAAATAAGCATAAAAGATTTATGCCCAAATAAACATTACAAGCTTTTTGCAGGAGCATCAAAGGGAGAAATTTTATTAGAAAGAAAAGATTTTTATTCACAGATTATTTAAGATTAAAATCCAATAAAGCAAAAAGTAAAAATTAGATTTTCTTTCTTTCCTTCTAAACAAATTTAGTAATTAAAAGGAAAATCTGCATATTCATATTTGAACGAATTATATATATATATATATATATATATATATATATATATATATATATATATATATATATATATATATATATAAACAATAGAATTTCCTTTGATTAACCTTTCTAAATAAAAATAAGATGATGGTTTCTCAAGCATAGATCTTTTATATGAAATAAAATTTGAGAGAGGAATAAAACTATTTCCTTTTGCAAAATACAAAGTTTTACATATGTAAATAAAAGAATGCGAAGAGAGGAGAACTTGGATTATCGAAGCTTGATGTAGAATCCTCTCCAAATTTTCTAGCTATCCTTGTTAGATCCTTCCTTGCAACTTGGTGAGAATCCTTCAAGGGTAACTTAACAAATCTACAAAATAAATGTGACTACTAGAAAGATCCTATTACTATTAGCAAGAAACTTGAGAAAAAAATTTTCCCATAAAAAAACAATCAACCTCCCTTTTTCGAAAGCTTGCATACATTATATAGAAAAAAGTCTTCAATTCCACTATCAAGAGAGTTAATTGAAAATCAGATTCTTTTTCCTAAATTATCCTCATGCAAAATTGATTGATCACTTAATGGAGGAGTTACATGCAAGAAAATGGAAATTGAAGATTCCCTCTAGAAGCTTCCAATTCCTCCTATGATATGTGCTCAATTGAATTTGAGTAACTAAATAATTTTCTATTTAAATTATATTTTCAAGTGTGTATGTGTGTGCCCACTTTTTAATCCTCTTTTATTATAATAGCTTTTTCAACCTTATTCAATAAATCATTTCTAACAAAACCACAAAATGATAATAATAATAATAACAACAATAGTAGTAGAAAATTGTTATCAAAAATGGAGAAAGAGGGTTATGAAAATATCGAGCGAGAGACTTATCGTGCAGATTATGGTGCCCTTGAGGCCGAGAGAGATCATCTCCAGAGGGAGAGAGATGAGGCAGTGCGGAGATGTCAGATTACCATGGATGTCAGATAGGTATTTCACTACTGCTCAAGAGTCTATTTATTATCGGCAGGCATATGAGAGAGCCATCCCTGAGGGTCAGAGAGATCCTAGCTTCAGTGCATTTATGGGGAGGAGATCAAGTAGATCTACTTCACGACAGACTAGTAGTGGTGGCATTATGGGACCACCTCGACATCCTGGGGTAGGATTTAGTGGACAGGATCCACCCGCTGATAGAGGCAATGTTGGTTGATCATGTTATTTGAGCCTTAAGGCTTATTTATTGTATTCACACACATTATCATTTTTGAGTTATATATATATGACATGCAGGTTTTGATAGTGATCTATGTATGTTTTGCTTCTCATGTATGCTTATATGATGCTATGAGTTTTTTGATGCTTATCTATTTGATTCTATATGATTATGAATGCAATGGTAGTACATGTATGTATTAATGATGGTAATGGATTTTAAAATGAATGCAATGAACTCATAATGAATGCAAATGAATGAAATGAATCTATATGAATGCAATGAATCTATATGAAATGGAAATGAATCTATATGAAATGCAAAGAATCTATATGAATGTTTTTTTTGTATGATAATGGTTGAACCAATTTTAACTCAGATACACCTTGAAGAAATGCTATTTAGATGATAGAAAGAAAAAAATTGATGGCAAAAAGAATGTTAGAATGTGATTTAGAAAGAAGATGAGAAATCAACAAACTATCAATAAGAAAATGAGATGAGAATGAGAATGAAATTAAATGAATCTTGAACCTGTGTCTCATATTTTATTGTGTCAATATATATTCATCACTGAGCCTTATTATTGAACAATGAAGCTTAGCACATCAGGGTATAAGGAACCAAGATGCAAAGATATCTCATTGTAAAAACAAACACGTATCAGACAAGGAGTGAACCCTCCATTCTGCGAATTACGCTAGGGGTCGAGGTATCTATGGCGATTTCACCTTGATATGAAGGCTCTTATCACAGACACCCACTAGAGCAATTTCCCTAGAATTTCATCAGTTCACACCACAAACAACAAACAAAGAAAAAGATAATGCCCATCATAGCTCCTCTAGTCATTTGTAGACATCCTTGAGTAGCATAGGAACAATATCTGTCGCCAAATGATAAAAGATAAAGACTGACCCGGACAAAATTCAGCAGCTATATTGACCTTGTGCCTTCGTTCTTAGTTGCTTGATGTGATGGTTGATAATGTCTAATCTCAGAAAGTTGTGGACCTCATTTAAGACTGACCTGTTTGATTTTGAGTGTATCCTCTTCTATTTAAGACAAGATAATGATCACATTGATATGGATATGATACGATTGATAAGATAGTTTGATCAATTGATTGCAGATGTTTGACTGGATAGCCGTATCCTTTGTTAACTTCGTGCGAAGTGTTTGCTGGATATCTGCTAGGGTATTTGTTTCTCACAAGACATTTTATTGCAAGTTTTTCTGATTGATTGTTTTTTCATTTTTTAGTTCTTTTCCAAGAGCTTTTTCGATGTTTTTGGATTATGTGGATCGATATTTGAATGTTTTTGATATTTTTTTCAGGATCGTATTTGAATGTTTTTGGGATTTTATGGTTTTTAAATGTTTTTGAATTTTGAGTTTTTCATTGTTTTTGAATTTTGAGTTTTTCATTGTTTTTGAATTTTGAGTTTTTCAGTGTTTTTTGATTTTTTCAGGACTCTATATGTTTTTTAGGACTTTATATGATTTTTTAGGACTTTATATGATTTTTTGGATTTTTTCAGGACTTTATATGATTTTTTCGATTTTTTTAGTTAAGCCCCCAGTGTGTAGACCTATATGACATGATGATCTGCAAAATGTATGTGGAGACAAATGAATTTTTGACATGACCTATGTGAATGCAATATGCATGATGAAGATGCATTTCCTATTCGAACAAGGTTGACTGTGTTTGTTTTTGCATTTGTAATACATCAATTAAAATAGAGGTGCAAAACATTTCATAGATAAGCGGTCAATCAATCCCTAAGGTCCCTTGGAAAATTCATCTCAACACACTTAGTGACTAGGATTTACAAATGGAGACGCGAAAAACTTCCCCATTGGTTCTTGAAACTTTGATCTTCTTTTGCCCATGTGTGTGCAGATGAGTTAATTCCTGCTCTTTTCTTCACTAAAGATCTCTAGCATCCTATATGACTAGCTACATGGTTTGTTAGAGTTATCTTGTATTAGCTAATAATTATTTATTTATTTATTAGTCTATTAAACTCTACGCTTAAGCTAAACTTAGGCATTTAATAAATATTGTAGGTATTTATTAATTATTCTAATTATTAAATACACATTATCCCTTTAGGGTTTCTTTAGGGTTGCACACCTTTAGGGTTGCTATTATCCTTTTATAAGGATTGTATTGTACTTTTTCATAAATTGATTCCCTTTCTAAATGATAATTTTCTTCTTCAGAGCATTTATGCTTTTTTGCTTTATGTGCCTCAATTCTTCTCTTGTGACAGGTATTTGCATGTAGGTGTTCTTGGGATCTCTGAAGTTGTATTTCCTCAACTTCTTCATGGTATCAGAGCCTACATCTACTGCTGCTTGTTCCTGATTTTTCAGAAGATTTTTTGGAGGAGGGTTTCAAGTTTTTTACAGAGTTTTTTATTGGATCTGGGATATTTGTTTTGTTTTTGATCATTTTGGGCTCAAATGGACCTCACCGTTGAGCTCAAAATGCCCCAAAATCCCCATTTCCATATAAATTTGTCAATTTTTTGACAAATTTGGGTTCTAAAATTTTTTCTTTGGTTTTGCCTTTTTTTGCACGAATTTCGAGAAATTCATCAAAAAAATTATTAAATAAAATCAGAGTAGTTTTGGCCAAAATAGACCTCATTGTTGGCTTCCGAAGGGTATTTCCATTCATTTTGATATACAATTCGACCTATTTTGGTGACAAGTGCATCTAGGCCATGATTTTTTCATTGGTACGCTTTACGAGGCACAAAAATCCGTACGGCTGTACCTGCAAATGCATTAAAAAAATAATAATAATAATTTTTTTTTACCCTTTTTATGCCCAAAAAGAGGGGTTTTTTTTCTTTTGGCCATATCTTGGGCATACGGAGTCGTTTTTTCGAAAATGAATAGGCATCAAAAAACTAGTTTCGAGTCGGACCTCATCATGTTGGTAATTTTTTTCTAATTTTTCTATTTGACTGTTTTTTTCTAGTCAAAGTGAAGTCTCTTTTTTGCACTCCGGGAGCCATAGAATGAGCATCCAAACTTACTTTTTTGAAAACTTTATATCGTTGGAAAACTTGTTCTATGCACTTTCCAACCATATGAGTTTTATTTCCAGATTCTTCTCCATGCATATTTTATTTAGTTTTTTTCTTTTCAGCACTCTGGTGGACATCTTGGTTGTTTCAGGTCCTGAGATCTCTTCTCTGGGTAGGATGTCTCCATTTTGGTTCTCATTTCTATTTCCAGTCTTCTTATCATTGTAGCTTGTATTTATGCAAACACACTGAGATAAAGTGCCATCATGCATTGTTTACATGGAATCTTGCACCTCTTGTGCCTTATTGTACATGCACTACTTATAAAGTGCCATGGGGGGTTGATGTTTGCCTTGTTTGCCATCTTCCTTTGTCCAGTGAGTGTTCCTTCCACGACATTCACCTCATGATGTGTGTCAAGTGAGTTTTCCTTCCATGACACCATGTACTTTCTCTGTACCCTCGGTGTTCCTGGTTCGTCGTCATGCAATTCTTTTTGGCCGTTCTTTTCAGTGTTCCTGTCCCTCTCCCTTTTCAGCATTATGGGGAGGTTTATCCTATTGGTTCTAATGCATCCTTGGTTCGATTGATCAGCTCTTCAGGCTTTGGTGTCTCATGCCATCTATATCTTCGAGTTCAGTTGTTTGCCTTTGTTTGCCATTTGATTTGAGTAGTGTCATTTGAGGGCACTCATGTAGATTACAGTCTTCTCTACCTAGTCATGTTCTATTTCAGTGGAGGTTCTTCAGATCAACAGTTACTCTTCAACAATGTTTGCAACTATTTCCTGCTTCAGTGGTGTTCTTCTTGTTTTTCCATCTCTTTTTGGAGTAGAGTTTTTCCCCATGTGGTTTTCTCTATTTCTCCAGTTCATAGAGATTTGGTTGTGATTTGGGTACCTCATTAGGCCTTGTTGTCGGGACCCAAATTTGCCTTCATCACGTAGTTGCATTTTTTACTTCATGCATTTAGTTACTTAGCTACTCCCTAAGTTCATCTTAAGGGGGGGTGTTATAGTTATCTTGTATTAGCTAATAATTATTTATTTAATTATTAGTCTATTAAACTCTACGCTTAAGCTAAACTTAGACATTTAATAAATATTGTAGGTATTTAATAATTATTCTAATTATTAAATACACATTATCCCTTTACGGTTTCTTTAGGGTTGCACACCTTTAGGGTTTCTATTATCCTTTTATAAGGATTGTATTGTACTTTTTCATAAATTGATTCCCTTTTTGAATGATAATTTTCTTCTTCACAGCATTTATGCTTTTTTTGCTTTATGTGCCTCCATTCTTCTCTTGTGACATGTATTTGCATGCAGGTGTTCTTGGGATCTTTGAAGTTGTATTTCTTCAACTTCTTCAGGCATTTAATAAATATTGTAGGTATTTAATAATTATTCTAATTATTAAATACACATTATCCCTTTAGGGTTTCTTTAGGGTTGCACACCTTTAGGGTTTCTATTATCCTTTTATAAGGATTGTATTGTACTTTTTCATAAATTGATTCCCTTTTTGAATGATAATTTTATTCTTCAGAGCATTTATTATTTTTTGCTTTATGTGCCTCCATTCTTCTCTTGTGACAGGTATTTGCATGTAGGTGTTCTTGGGATATGTGAAGTTGTATTTCCTCAACTTCTTCATGGTTTATTCTAACTTCAAAAGCATCCCGAATAGAGCCTCGCTGCCAGCAAGCCTTGAGAGCTCTGACGAGGTTATAGACTGTAATTTCTCAAATATTTCTCCATTGCCAATAGGCGTTCATAGCCCTGATGAAGTTACTTGCATGTTCCCATAGTCAAGCTTTTTATCACACTTTGTATACATGATATTTCAGTTATACATCATTTCTCTTTTGCCTTGAGGTGGATATTTGGCATAGCTCCTTTTTTTTTTCTTTTTTTTCTTGCCTTGACTTGTAAGTAATGAAACCTACTTGGGTGTGACAATTATAGCGGCGCTGAAGTAGAATTTTAGATTTTTCACTAGTCATATGATCAACAAGGTGTCTAGAATGAATTAGAGATCTTCTTAATGTGTGAGATATAGCAATTGATCGATTGTGGGTTAACAAGTCTCAAATAGTGAAATTGCTACCCAACCATAAGTAAAGCGTCGTCACAGGGTAATGTTGAAAATGAATGACCTTAGGACCTCAAAGAATTCATGTTCAAATATCTAAGAAAGGAAACGACCCTTGTTTTCCTTAGATGCAAACAGATGATAAACTTGGACAGTTGCCTTGTTTTATTGATGCTACTATATGTAATTGCCGAAACTTTGAGAATGTGATGCATTTAAAAAAGAAACTATATGTAATGCAGTGTTTTAAATGATATGATATGCAATGCAAAAAATAAAACCTAAACTATATAGCCCTTAGGTATAATATCACTTGAGGTGCATGTTGTTCATAGGGTCAGAGAGTGGATCTCCCTCCATGGTAGCCAAATTATATGCTCCATTGCCTATGACCCTTGTTATAATGAAAAGGGCCTAGCCAGTTAGGATCAAATTTCCTTGGCCTTTCTCATTCCGCTAGGTTCCTTTGATCTCTTTAAGTACTAGATCTCCCACTTGAAAAGTTCGTGGGCGGACCTGTTTATTATAACTTTGTCTCAGTCTGTTTTGATATCCTTGTAGATGGTTAAATGCTATTTGTCTTTTTTCATCAAGGGTTTTGAGTTCTTGTAACCTTGCTACCCTGTAGTCTTCCTTTGATATGATGTTCTGTAAGGAGACTCTTAGAGATAGTATTTCTATTTCAATGGGGAGTATTGCTTCTGTACCATAGACCAAGGAATATGGTGCTTCTCCTGTAGGTGTGTGTACTCTTGGTCTATAAGCCCAAAGAGAGGGATTTAACTAAAGATTGCATTCCCGTCCTGTGTCAGTGACTACTTTCTTAAGAATTTTCAATATTGTTTTATTTGTAGCCTCTGCTTGTCCATTACTTTGTGGATAATATGGCGTGGCAAATCTCTGTTGTATGTGGAATTTGTCACACAACTCTTTCACTTCCTGGTTTTTAAATGGACGCTCGTTATCTGTAGCAAAGCACATTAAAACTCCGTATCTACATATAATGTAGTTAAGCATGAATTTTTCTATCTACTTTCCAGTGGTGTATGTTAGAGGAATTTCCTCAACCCATTTGGCAAAGTATTCAGTGGCTATCAATATAAACTTGTGCCCATTGGAAGAAGTACAGTTAATTTTACCCACTATTTCTAATCCCCATTGTGAAAATGGCCATGGTGATGTGATGGGTTGAAGATCTTGTGCTGGTGCATGAATAAGGTCTCCATGCATTTGGCATTGTTTACACTTTTGTACATACTTGTAAGCATCCTTTTCCATGGTTGGCCAGTAATAACCCGTTCTCAACAATTTCTTTGACAATGGTGGAATACTTTGGTGAGCCCATAGATTCCATCATGGACTTCTTTTAAAGCAAGGTGTGCCTCATTCTCATCCAGGCATTGGAGAAGAGTTCCATTGAAACCCTTTCTATACAAAGTATTAGCTATAATGGTGTACCTAGATGCTTGACGAATAAATGTCTTCTTTTGATTCTTGGATAAATCTGGTGACATGTATTGAGTATGTAAATATGTATATATTTCATTGTACCAAGGTGATTCTAGACCCATGATTGCACATACATTTTCTGATAGGGGAGTCTCATATACAGGTAGCATCAACTGTTCTATGATGAGCTCAAACTGAGTTTAGTTAGCAGGCATATTCAGAAGAGATCCTATGGTAGACATTGCATTCACTGCCTTGTTTTGTATCCTTGGGATATGTTCGAAGGTAATTTTGCTAAAGTGCTCCTTGTAATCTTCGACCAACTTCTTATAAGGCATGAATTTGTCATCCTTCGTGTTGTAATCATCATTGACCTGGTTTACAATCAACTGCGAATCACCATAGACCTGTAACTCTTGTATTTTCCATTGTACAACTGTACGAAGCCTTATAAGGAGAGCTTCATATTCAGCCACATTGTTGGTGCATTGGAAATTGATCCTAAATGACTTAGGTATAACATCCCCTTGAGGAGTAATGAAGAGAATCCCTGCTCCAGATCTGTGACTTGTATATGACCCATCAAAGTATAACTTCCACATTACTGAGGCAGTTAATGTAAACATGGATTCATCTCAAAAGCCTATCAGCAACGGGTAACTGTCCTGTACATAGGAGCCTCTACTAATTGATCTGCTATAATTTTTCCTTTGATGGATTTTTTGTCTTTGTATTCTATATCAAACTCAATCAAGATCATAACCCACTTAGCCAATCGCCCGGTCAATGTTGCTCTGCTCAATAGGTACTTGAGTGGGTCAAAGTGTGCAATGAGTTGTACCTTATGCTTCAATATGTAATGTCTGAGATTTTGGGATGCAAAGATTACTGCTAATCATGCTAGCTCTATGGGGGTATAATTAAGTTCATAGCCGATCAGAGTCCTACTTATATAATAATTGGCTCTTTCTTTTCCATTTTTGTCATGCTGTGCCAATAGAGCTCCTAGAGCTGAGTTCGTTGCTGATATGTATAACAATAAAGGTTGTCCTAGAGTAGGAGATATTAACACTGGTGTGTTCAAAAGACAATCTTTCAGAGCTTGGAAAGCTTCCTGGCATTGTTCTATCCATTTAAAAGTAACCCCTTTCCTAAGTAAATGCTGGAATGGGTGACACTTATCTGCCAACTATACTATGAATCTCCTTATGGATTGTAATCGTCCTTATAACCCTCTGAGTTGTTTAAGTGTTGATGGAGGTTGCATATCAATGATTGCCTTGACCTTGGTAGGGTCTATTTAAATTCCTCTGTTTGATACTATAAACCCTAACAGTTTACCTGCTGTTACGCCAAACACACACTTCTTTGGGTTTAATCTGACATTATACTATTCTAACCGATCAAATACCCGTGTAAGAACTACAAGGTGAATTTCTCTTGTTTGTGATTTAGCCAATATATCATCCACGTAATCTTCCATTATATTGTGGATCATGTCATGAAACAATGTTGTCATGGCTCTTTGGTATGTTGCTTCGGCATTTTTGAGACCAAATGGCATCACATTCCAATAGTATGTTCCCCATGGGCATGTAAAGGCCATTTTATGTTGATCTTTTGGTGCAATTTTAATCTGGTTGTATCTTGCAAAACCATCCATTAAGGATAGCATCTCATTTCTAGCTGTTAGGTCAACTATCATGTCGATATTGGGTAGCGGGAAGTCATCCTTAGGACAAGCTTTATTTAGATCTTGAAAATCAGTACAGATTCTTATGCCTTCTGTGGGCTTAGTCACAGGTAATAGGTTGGATATCCATTCCGCATAGTCAATAGGTCTAATAAAACCTACATCCCGCAACTTTTGTAGTTCTATTTTAACTAGTAATGCGATACTTGGATGCATTTTTCTCAATTTTTTCTTGTAAGGTTTAACTTCCAGTATCAAAGGTATGTGATGCAACACTAATTTGGAGTCTAAACCTGGCATGTCTGAATAGGACCAAGCAAATTTGATAGGTCGTTGTTTGAAAAAATGAATGAATCTATCTTTTTCTTCTTTGCTTAGTGATTTTGCCAAATGGATGTTATGTACAACCTCCCCTTTTGCTATGTTTACATCTTCTGTTCCCTCTGTAAGTAATGCTGAACTTTCTCTTTCCATAGGAAGATTACCCAAGTCAATTTTATCATTATGGGTAGTTTGATCCTTATCTTCTGTTTCAGAAGTACTTTCTTCTCCAAAGTATGTCATTCTATTCAGGTCTATAACAAACCCTACTTTATGATCACCTTGTGAAAATCCCTCTCCGACTCCTAGAAATTCTGAAATTGCTTTGTCATTTTCAAACCAATCCAGCGTTGGTTTTCCTTCTTGCCCCTAATCAATCAAGTGTGAATGCACTAGGGGTAAATCATTACTCCCTTCTTTAGTAGACTTTGATAACATGAAGACTTGATTGTTTGACTGACTTTGTGTATCTTCATCCTGTATAAGCCTTATTTGATTACTTAATATTACACTTTCTTGTGGGCTAGAATCATGGAGTGATAAGAATTCATAGTCATGAGAGTCTGTCTTACTTTCAATATATGTTTCATTATATGAGCTATCGTCACTTATTTCTTCTTGTTCCTGCCTCTGATTCTGTTGTAGATTGACTGGTCTTCTTTGGACATTAGTTACACTTCTTAAGCCTGGTATAAGCCTTTGCAATCTTTCTTCATCTGTTTCATTAGGTTGAGCCTGAGTGGCTTCTCGTGGTAGAAGTAGTGACAATAACCATGGGTGGGATTCATGTGGTGGTGGTAAACCTGCATCTGTTGCCACATTAGCCTATACTGTTGTGTCAATAACTGCATCATTTTGTAACTCAGTGGTAGGTTCTTTCAAGAGTTGTCTCATGTCTTCTCCATCTGATTTTGCACTTGGTGATGTAGGTACTTGATTACTTGTTTGAGATGAAGATGGAAGCATCTGTGTGGACAAATTCCTTTCTGATATGAAATCTGATGGTTTGCTTGGTCAATTTAGAATATCAAGAGTACACTGTCTTGCTTCGATGATATGTTGTATATGCTTGTATCCAAATCCTTATTTCCCTAGATTATCATTAGGAACAACAGGTTCCAGTCTTCCTTGTTTCTGTAACCCAAGGCCTATGGTACCATCATATCCATGTCTTTGGAGTATTTTGAATCCATTACTATACTGATCTATGTGTATTTTGGGTATTTTCATATGATCTTCTTCTCTATATATCTAATGGTTAACATCTTCGTTCAGGGATTCTTCTTGTAAGTCGCCCCATCTAATGAAAGAGCACAAGTCTGTGTATCTGACAATTTCCTTTCCTTTGTCTTGCTTTTGCACTGTAGTGTGAGGTTTCCCAAAGGACTTAGGAGAAAGAGACAACTATTTCCCACTTAAAGTATTTGCAATAGAGTACTCTCCACAACCCATATCTTTTATTTGTAAGGAGGATGTTGTAGGCATTTCCTTTTTTGTTTATGTGATCTTTAATGTTCCCAGCTGTGTAGTGAGAGGTGCGGCCTGATTGATAGGTACCCGATTATCCACACTGTCTTTCAGATAATTGTAATGTTGAAATAGATTTGGATCACCCTTTATGGTGATTTCAATACCATTGTATGGGAATTTGACACATTGATGGAACGTGGATGGTACTTCTTGCATGGTGTGGATCCATGGGAGGCCCAATAACATGTTATATCCCAGCTCTCTGTCCAAGACTTGAAAAGTGACCTCTGTCGTTATTGGTCCTACTTGTACAGGTAATGTTACAATGCCTTTAAATGGACGTTCTTCATCATTGTAAGCCTTGATATTTATCCTCTTGGAAGAATCAATGTGAAGTTCAGAATACCCTAGTGCTTTGACTAGCTTTAAAGTAAAAATGTTGAGACCGACTCCCCCATCTATGAGTACTCTTATGATTCTTTTCTTATGAATGTAAGCTTCTAGATGTAAAGGGTCGTTATGAAGCAGTCTATTACTAGGAATATCTTGTTTTGTGAATGCAATACATGTGCCTTGTGTGAGATTTCCCACCATTGATTGGAAGGCATTTTCATCTATATCTCTGTTCACTATCGAATCTTGAAGTGCTTTGTCTAGTATAGCTCTATGAGTGGGCGGAATTTGCAATAGTTCAAATAATGATATCTGTGCAGAAATTTTCTTAAGTTGGTCAACAACATTGTAAGTTCCTACTGCTGGTGGTTGATTTTATGGTATTCCTTGTAAAGTTACCTTTGATCTGCGAGTAACTACTGCACAGTCTCTATCTCTAGGAGTTATGGTGATCATAGCGATTGTATCATTTGTATCATAGGCTGTTTTATCAAGATTTATGTTCAATCCCTCTTCATAGTCTGTATGGGTATGTTTGACATCCATGATATATTCTATGAGTTCATCTTTGAACCAACCTGAGTGAGATGGTTGATCATGCCCCTAGTCTCTGAGACAAATATTTCTATCATCATCATACTTCGGTGCCTCTAATATCATTCAAATTTGGTTATCATCTGTGTGAGTGTTCTGATATTGGTCATCTTGATCAAGTGTTTCTTGTGAATCATTGTTTGCTATATCTCCTGAGCTAATGGCATGAATAGTGTAGTCATATGAGACCTTTGTGTAGTTGGCTGTATTGTCTTGGGTACATGATGTGATAGCTTTCCCCTTGTCATGCTTAACAAAAGGATCCTTAAAAATTGTATGATTTATGTTTGCTGAGGTTTTATCGGTATCAATTGTGATGTCCCCTTGGTCTATCATATCTTGGACCAAGTTTTTGAATTTGTAGCAACTTGCCATTTTGTGACCTTTAGTCCTATGATAATCGCAGAAATCATTATCATTCCACCATGTGGGTTTGAAAGGACTTGGTTCATACACTCTTACCTCAAGGAAAGTGATCATGTTTGTTTGTATTAACTTTTTGAGCACTGACTCAATAGGTTCTCTTAGAGGTGTGTAATATCTTCTTGGAGTATTTACCCTAGGGTATCTTGTGTTCGTGTTTTGTGTTGCATTTACATTTGCTGATGTTGTGTTAGTCCTTGTATGTGGATCTGTTGACTGACTCGTTCCCAAAGATAAAATGGGTTGAGTTCTATTTATCGTTCTGGCATCTACAATACCATCATTGGTCACATTTTTGTTTTTGACCAAAACTTAGATTTGTCATTGTTGTTGGTATTGCCATACTTAATAAGACCTTATTCTACTAGTCCCTTCTCACATTTGAGAGCCTTTTCCGTGATTTGTTTGAATGTGGTTAAACATTGCATTTGTATCAGATATTTAATATTAGGAATCAAATTTTCTGTGAACATATCCACTTGCTTTGTTTCTGGGATAACTGTCTTGCACCTCCTATAGAGAGCCCTCCATCGTTGTATGAAGGATGCAAATGTTTCATTCTCATATTTTTTAGTGGCACACAAGTCCATCAAAGTAACTGGGGTATCAATGTTGTGTGAGAAGTTTGCAATAAATTGTTCAGCTAATTCTCCCCATGATGTGATGGTTGGTGGTAAATGTGAAAACCACTCTAAAGCCGAAACTCCCAGACTTTTAGGAAATAGTCTCATTAGATAAGTATCTTTTGAGGCAACCTCTATACATGCCGTAAAAAATTCTCTGATATGATCTATAGGATCACCCTTCCCTCGATATCTATCAAATTTGGGCATTTCAAAATGTTGTGGGAAAGGCAGCATGTATAATGTGTGATCGAAAGGATAAGGACGTAAGTTCTGCATTGTGTAGCTCTTTTTATTGTTACCAGTTTGCATGGTTGTCATTTGTTGTTGTAAATTTTGTATTTGTTGTGTCAGAATATCTATTTGTGTCAAAGGTATACCTTGTGTTTGTGTATGTCCCACAAAAGGATTCATGGTTGCATAACTAGGAGGTTGTTGGAAGGTACCAAGATTATAACCTTATGTGTTGTGCATTCCACTAGGTACTATGAAATAGCTAATATGCGAGTCCATGTTTGGTTGAGTTGTACTTGTTGTATTGGCAAGACCTAGATTTGCATTTTGATAACTATATGTGGATCCCATAGAATAGGAAACTGGAGGTTGGGTTGCACTTGTTGCTTGTGTTTGAATAGGTGCCAAGACATGATATTATCGGTATGCTTTGTGATGGTATACTAGCATTGATCGCCGAAGATGAAACACTTGTTTGAAAGTTTGCATTTGTGTTGACATTTGTTTGGATAGGTACATTTTGAGGAAAACTAGAGGTCGTTGCTTGTATTTGTGTCAAGGGTGGTGTTTGACTGTTATCTTGACCTAAAGTTTTTCCTGGTGGTAAAATCTTTGTGACATCAAAATCCTCATGTAGTTTTTCCCCATTTTGTATTAAAAACGAAAGATACTTGTCCCTATCGCTATGTATAAGTGCATCTAGGATCATGAGGACATGTGGGTCTTGCTGAGTGGACTCAATTTCTTCCTTTGTCAAATGTTGTTGTAATTCGTTTATGGTGGACATTGTCTGTTTACCTAAGTGTTGACCTGTTGACATGTCCAAATTCCAAGTAGGTTACAGACAGTGTGTTGTTCGGGTCCATTATTCCTTTTGCTTTCTACGACCTTGTGACGGGCATCTAAAATTGCTTATATGAGGGTGGTTCTATGCAAGACAATGACTTAACCCTAGATTGTAGACATAAATGCAAGGCTATACTAGACTCTCTATTGAGGATTTTGACGTGAGACCTTTTGAGCATTTCTAGATTTCTCTAATGCAAGTATTTCCATTTGTTGACGAAGTTGTTCAGCCTCAATCTCTCTATCAATTATACGGGAAATCCTAGACTCAATGTTTATCTCGTGTATGACTCCTATATATTGAGGTGCACTTCTTCTTAAATCCCAAGCTAAGTTAGCTAGACCGTCAATTATTTATCATTGACCGTGATTTGGAACTAAATTAGGTTGGTTGAAGGGGAGAAAAATATCACTTGGGAGACCCATGAAGGCACATGCTATGAATCTATAATTGGCAATGAACGCCGATGTATATGAGGTCGAGATGATGACGTATATGATAATGTAGGACTATGTAACTAATAGAATAATTAGTATGATAATGCAAAAGACTTAGGACGATAATGAGGATGTGAGTGGGACTATGCAAAGGACGTAGGATGATAATGAGGACATAAGTGGGACTATGCAAAAGACGTAGGACGATAATGAGGATGTAAGTGGGACTATGCAAAGGACGTAGGATGATAATGAGGATGTAAGTGGGACTATGCAAAGGATGTAGGATGATAATGAGGAAGTAAGTGGGACTATGCAAAATACTGCCTAGGGTCACAAGTATGTAAGGACTTTTGAGTTTTGGTTTCAAAATGGACTTTGTTTTTTGTAACTTCGCATATAGGACAATGTTTTGTAGTTTTCCAAATTTGAGAACAATTGCTGGTAGGTATGTATAGCTGACTGACTCAATTTTCATACAATCTCAGAAAATTTGGAGATACGTGGGATAGGGCCTGAAATAGCCCAAGGGACTGACTCAATACTGGTCTAGCACATTGATACATAAAAAAGCATGGAATACAATCTTAGGCTAGATAGTGGACACCATTCAGTGAGGCCCTTATGAAATACTGAGACAAAATGAACAGATAGAGAGTCTGGCATCACTGGCTCCACTCCATGGCACACACTTCTCGGGCATGCCAGTCTCTCTTACCCCGAAGATCCAAGGATCTTATAGCTGAGGGATTCCTGTATCATAGTGTAAGGTACATGAAGGGTATCTATGGGGTACGATCCACACTCTCAGAACCATTGAATGTAGGATTTTTGGCAGCTAAATTGGTTCTTACTATTAGGTTTCGAGGGGTCCCAATCCAATGACAGATTCTCAGAGCAATCCACTTAAGGCTTTAGTTGAGCTTATTGGTGTAGGGATGACCCCCACATACATCAAATTCACTCAACACTCTAGCCACCTGACCAGTATATTTATATAGTGGCTCAAAAAACCCGCTCGAGAGTATGCTGGGAGAGATGATATCCCCAACACATCCCAATTCAAAGTACCTCTGTGGGGTGATGAAATCCCCAGTCAAAG
Source organism: Cryptomeria japonica (assembly GCF_030272615.1). Classification (NCBI taxonomy): domain Eukaryota; kingdom Viridiplantae; phylum Streptophyta; class Pinopsida; order Cupressales; family Cupressaceae; genus Cryptomeria; species Cryptomeria japonica. Next base: position 450,040,968 of record NC_081415.1, on the reverse strand, counting down.
ATACCTCTCACTACGTAGAATAAAAAAAAATTGGATGTTGTTGTCACCTTCCTTATTTCTTCCAAGACCCTAAAGGATGGTGGAAAGTTAGTTAGTGCAACAGTAGGTCCACCCCAGACATAATAAAAAGTTCTTTACCTTAAGAAAAAGAAAAATGATTTAATCTAATGCAGCCTGGTTCATGTTCATTTTATAGCCCAAATTTAGGTGTTAGATATGCATGTGCATGTCTATTTTAAACACCAAATCCAAGTATGAAGGCATACATGTCAATTTTAACCATTTGTTGATTTTAAGCACCAAAAACCAAGTGTGAGATACATGCATGCCAATTTTAGCCCATGTTCATTTTAAGCACCAACAACGAAGTGTGATATTATCCATGCATGTCCATTTTAACTGTTGTTGATTTTAAGCACTAAAAATGAAGTGTGAAGTGTGCATGCAAAAATACTAATCTAATCCTCTCTACAAATCCACCACAAGCTGTAAACAGAGATTAGTAGTAAAACCAAACTAACAGAAAATAGAAACTCAGAACTTGATAGAGGTGAATGCGTAATTTTACCTGTGTGATTGCGTGATACTTACAGACCAAATGCGTGAATGTGACAGACCGAATGTGTAAATTTGACAGAGTGAATGCGTGAGGATATCTGGTCGATTGCGTGACAGAAGGAAAACAACAACACAACTTTAAAAAAAATAAAAAATAAAAGGAAACTAAACTCAATCAGGAACCTGCAAAACCAATTGTGAAGCCCTAGCCAAATCTCTCATCATCCATTCAATATTGATTAGATTATATTTAACTATATAAGAAAGAACTAGGCTATTATTTCTGTCTAAGGCTAGATGTTCTTCTAAATCTTGTATCGATTTTTCTGCCTAGAGAACCTTTTGATAGCGTTTGGCTTCTCTTCTTTGTTGTTTCATCCTTCTTGCACCTGAAATCGTGAACTGTGCTTTTCTTGCCATAAACTGTATTAATCAAATCATAAAATGAAAAGCAATTTGATCTTGGATTAACCAAATTTAAGATAGAATTAAACAAAACAGATAACAGACGGAAGAAAAAATTAAACAGCAAAGCTTCCTGGGAATGCGTGATTCGGAAAGGGTGATTGCGCGATCTGGACAGAATGATTGCTTGACCCTGTTAGAATGAATACGTGACCTCAAAGGCTCAAATGTGTGATGTTGTCTATGTGATTGCGTGATGATGAATGCTCGATTGCGTGATGAAAAAATCTTTTCTCAAAATTCATGTAACCTGCAAAAAAAATGAAAAATCCGCACAATTTGCAAAAATCACACAGAAAAATAAAGAAGGTTAAATTGTTGTTAATTCACGTCAGGTTCACCAAAATGTATACATGTAAAATTCATCTTAAAAACAAGTAATCAATTAGAAGCAAAAGGGAAATCATGAATCCCTTCTAACCAAAGAATCTAACAAATAAGACAATGAAATAACACAATCAAGCAAATAGGAATTAAAATAATCAAATCAAATCAAAACTCCCTATTCCAAGATCGCATATTGCTTCCATTGCTCTTCTCCTCTCTGTGGTATGATGACTCTTAGATATTGCTCTGGTAACCTGCAAGTGACACAAAGATTCAAAGTTCATGATTATTGAAAATGGAGATTGAATGCTCAATTTATAGAAAATTGGAGAAGATTGATTGAAAGGTGGAACATATTGATCAAGAGATGGAACTCAGGTGAGCTCACATGAAAATTGATAGTTGAACTGTTGATTGTAGGAGTGGAACTCAATAGATTGAATAGATTAATTGAGTCAACTGATTGAGAAAAAGCTGATTGAAGGAAGAAAAAGAATGATTGGTGGAAATAAAGAGGATGACAAAGAAAGCTTAATTTAGAAAAAGCTAACTGAAAGATGGAAATAGAGATTGGAGAGATAAATGATTTAATTAATTAATTGATTGAATTAATTAATTTAGCATGTGCTTGCATTTAGATTTAGATTTTTAATTTAATCTGTGCATGATATTTATTCAAATAATTGAATTTATTTTAATTCAATTTAGCATTTGAATATATTTAGAACTTGACTTTGATTTTCAATCTGGTTTTTGAAATCATTCACATGTTATTGAATTTGGAAGAAATTTAGAAGAATATGAAATTAAATGAAATTAGAATTTGGGGATTTGGAAATGGAAGAATTAATTAGTTAATTAAATAATTCAAAGAAACTATTTAATTATTTAGAAATGGAATTTAATTAAATAATAAAGATTATCTAATTGAAAGGATTAAATCATAATTAATTAAATAATAAATATTTAATTAATATTTAGAAAAGGGTTGAATGATTAGATGATTAGAGATAGAAATTGAATAATTAGTAATTTATTTAAACAATAAAGATTATTTAAATTGGGGAATTAATCACAATTAATTAAATAATAAATATTTAATTAACACTTAGGAAATGATTAAAATGATTAAATGATGATAGAATAAGAAAATAGAATAATTAGTAAGATTATGAGAAAATATGAAATTAGAAGAATAAGATTAATTAAGTTAATTAAATAATTAGAGAATTATTTAATCAATTAGAGGAATAATTAGTACATGATCAATGAGACATTTTTAGTTGTCTACAAGATGCAATCCATTGTGATGAGACAGAATAACGAACCAAAAGAAGAATGAAGAGAATCTAGCACAATCATTGAAGGAAAGAGCTGATGAATGCTTCAGGCTTACCTATGAGAATGATCGGTTGAAGCTTGAACTGACACAATCAAGGAACAATGGTCAAGAACTTGAAAGATAGGTTGTTACCTTGAGGGATGAACTTGCTACTACCAATGAATACAAAGACAAATTCAAAGCTAGTTTAGCAAGACTTGATGAGATGCTGGAAAGTCAAAGACATGGAAAGGATATGCGAGGCCTAGGATTTGAGAAAGGTGAATCCTCTAGATCTGGACAAGGCAATGCTAAACTTGATCAGAAGAAGAGCAAGAATCCTTTGGTAAGACAACCTAATGCTCATAAATTGAATAGTAGATGTTTTACTTGCAACCAATTTGGTCATATGGTAAGTCAGTGCAGAAGTAGGATGAATAATGGAATGATGAACAATATGAATAATGTTTCTACTTTTACTGGTTAGTGTTTCATATGCAATAATTTTGGACACAAGTCAAATGTGTGTAGAGAAGTAATAAATAAATTTCAAGAAAAAAAAATGCTATGCCTATGGAATGTTTGGACATATCTCTAATTAGTGTAGGACAAGATTGAACTAGATGAACTTCAGACCTATGAAGAATAATATTGTTTGCAGAGCATCCAACAAAACCGCTCATATTGCTAAATTTTGTAGAAGCAAAAATTGTGCTCCAGTTGACAAGAACAAATTAGATAAAAAGGGAAAGGCAAAAGTATGAGATCAAAGATCAACATAAGAAGATGTGGGTAAAGAAGGATGAATCTAAGGCAGATAATGGATCTATACTTGAATCCGATGTAATATTCATCCGGTAACTAGGGATTTTGGCCTTAGGGGGAGGCAAATCAATGAAAATCTTGTAGTACCCCTTGATGAGATTTATAGTGGATAGATTACAGATGGTAGTTGATATCTATAACTTAGATGGCTGATTTTGACATCTGATAGCAGAACAGGGCATCCGGTTGAATATTTGAGGTGTATTTATTTCAAAGTAAAATTAGGGTTTTTAAAGTTAAAAAGGCAATTGCAAGAGTCATTCTTCACTTTGCGAATAGTGTTTTCGAGCTGAAGAAGAAGGTGATCAAAGTTTCTAGGCAATCAAAGAGCTAAAAGCAATCCAGTGAAGCGATCTAGGGCATCCGACAGTTGGTTAAGGTATTTCTTGAAGGGCATTTTTCTGAGTGTGATTTTCTAAGATTTTAAAATGGCATTTGCATCTTCTATTGCTACTCCATTGGTGGTTGAGGTCAAGGATAGGACCCCTCCTGTATTTAAGAAACACCCCTACAAGTCCATGGAGGACGACCCAGTTGGAGCATTTTCTTTCATTCTGCATGAAGTCTTGAATATCGATGATGTTCGAGCTTATATTCATAGTGAAATTGAAGAAACCAACTCAGAAGATATCTTGGAATTGTATACTGATAGAATCATGGATGATATTGACAATCCTAAGCCAAAATTTTCTCAATTGAAGAAAAAGGGTTTCACCCAATTTGTGAACTTTCCAACTTTTGATGAGGAGTGGGTAAGATATGTGCTGAGTAGGATCCACGCTGAATTCATGTGGCTAGACCAACCTTACAATATCAGTGCTGATGCAATTAAGACAATTACATGTTTGAATCAAACCGGTGAGAAGCCAGGGTTGTGGAAGGTCACAAACCCTACCGTGAACAAACTAATCGGTGCAGAGTTTGATGGGTGATTGATGAAGATCAACACAATTAAAGAGGATGATGTTAAATTTGCCACAATGGTGATTGGTTACAAAGCATATTAGTCTAAGAGACTGAATTTGGTATTTGGCACTGCTATCCATACAAGTTACAAAATGATCAAGGAAGATGGTCATTATGACCTATGAAGTGTGTTGTTGGAGGAATTGTTGATAAATTTGAAAAAGATTAAATAGGATAAGAAGCATGTTTTTAAATTTGGATCTTTGATTAACTGTTTATCCCTCTATTTCATGAGCCAAATCCTCAGAACCGATAGAGTTCAATGGGCTTATGACATACCGGTTGCGCAATAAATAAAGCAAGGGCTTAACAGTCTTGGGAACCAGGACAATCAGAATGTTGCATTGTGGGCTTTCTTTAAAAAAATTTAGGATAAAATAAAATAAAGAGTGAGGATCCCCAAAGAAACTATCAAGAAATATGAAGGAACAATCTTCTTTATGGTGAATAAGGATGAATGTCTGATGGAAGCAGTTCAACCTCGAACATTATGGATAATGCCAATGGGGTATGAGGTTGATGAGACTACCTTGGATGCATATGCAGAAGACACCAAGGAGGAGAGGTTCAAAACATGCAAAGAGAAATCAATGGAGCTTCAGTCCAAGTTCTCCAAACCGGTGAGGAAGAGGAAGGTGGAAAAGATTGTAGAAGATATTCTTGTTGAGGAAGGCCATCCTTAGGAAAGAGTCAGGGCTGCTAGGGCAGAAAGGGATGCAGTGGAAAAAGAAAAGAATCAAAAGACTGCACCTGCTCCTATTAAAATAAAGGTGACAAGACCTTCTCCCATTCTGATGAAGATACCTCATGCTGAAGCTGGACCCTCTAGTGTATCTACAAAGGGAAAAGGTGTTCTGAGGAAGAAACAAAAGACACAAAGAGATTATGTAGCCATTTCTTTGGTGCAATCAGAGATTGAATATGATTCAGATATTCATAAGGCACTGAAGAAAGGTGAATTTGCTAGAGTGATCTGGAAACCCCAATCCAGTGTGAGAAGGAGGAGCCAAAGAAGAAGAAGGCAAGATCTGATCCTGTATTGGTAGGCAAGCCTAAGAAAGGAAAGAACATAGAGTCAGATCTAGACGAGGCTATAAAATCTGGTAAGATGAAATTTTCTAAAATAGAGTATCATATTGTCCCTCCATTATTCACTCAAGAATTAATTGATGAAATTATTAAAGATAGAAATTTGAAAAATATCCCTGTATATTATGTAAATATGGATGATAAGGATCAAAGGCAGTTTGAGGAAGCTGTACTTTTGTACATGGATGTATTTAGAAAAGAATTGATTGAGTTAGCAAAATATCTTCCCAAACATTTGTACAACCTAATTGATGCTAGGAGAAAATTTGCTAGCCAAATGGACAGAGAAATAAAGGACAGTGAAATTGTTAATCAGTGCACCAATATCACTATAGAAGAAATTAACAGATTGATTTTGTTGGTGAATAAAAAGGAATTCAGAAGTAAGCACAGGGTCAATAGTCTGATGGTTGGGTGAGTTGAAGCAATAAGGAGAGAAACCAGTAAAATTTAGAAAAAGTTTTGTATTGAGAACCGACCTGTAGATACTCTGTCAAAATGATGCCACTCAGTCATAAAATCCTCTGACAGATAATATAAATAAAGAAGAGGATACTCAAGATGTTGGTGAACAACAATTTTTGATTTTACTGAGGATGAGCCTACAAATGAAAATGATAAACCAACATAGGCAGAGGATGGTGCACCAAGTGGTGACACCGGTGCATAAGAGGCACCTAAAGAAGTTAAATCCAGACTTGTTGAGGCAGACAAGAAAGAAGAGGTGAAGCAAGATGAACCAGATAAGGATAAGGGTAAGGGAACGGAGACTTTGATACTTGTGGCAATTGACACTGCAAAAACCCAAAGCCTAAGGAGTTTTCCATAGTTCAATATCAATTTTGATAAACCCTTCAATTAAATGTCTCCGACAGAGAGAATGATAGCTACTGCTTCCCTTCAAGAACAAGCTAGTCAAGAGCTAGCACAATCAGAATGTGAAGAGAAGAAACTCATTGAAAAATGTGTTAAAGTTTTGGAACAAGTGGTAGCAGATATGCAACTTGATGCAAGCACCAGTTCATCCGGTAAGCTTTAAAATTTAATTGATCATATACCCACCTAATTTGATTCTTTATCTAAAGCATCAACCCAACAAGCTATGGAGAAGTTTAAAGATGCTAAAGTTCAAACATTATTGCAAATGATTAGTAATGATAAGGTACAACTAGATAAATAGTTAAAACTAATTGATGAGGCCTTAGTGGAAGGTGGTAAAATTTACAAGTCTTGTCTAATTTTGACCAATTTTACTACTGAGATAGACAAGCAGATAGAGAATTGTAAAGGGCAGCTAGTTCAGATTTCTCATGCCTATGATCCCACAACTAATTTAACCGCCAGTATTGAAGGACAAATTTTGAATATCACTGAGAAGATTAGGAATTTTGAGAAGGAGAAGGAGAGAATGATCAGTTGAACAGGTGAAATCTAGAACTTAATTGGTCCCCGGTTGGACACCTTAGTGTATCATAAGATGGACTGCATTTAGAACATGTCTCAAGAGACTCCTACTGAGATTGTAGCTATAGAATTTCACGCTTATGTTTTGAATGGTTTTGTTTCAATTTTGGAGAGGTTGCGCATAGGTTGGAACACATATCTTGGGTTCCTTCCTTAGGATGGCATGTGCAGATATACTAAAGCTTGTATAGATTTAATCCTCCAGTGAATGTGTATATATGTATAGGCGATTTTGATGCACACCCTATCTTTGGCATTGCTATCAAAGGGGGAGAGATGAATTGAAAAATGTACAGTGTACAAATTGATTGTATGTATGAAGTGTACAGTCTGGTGTATTGCATATTCATGGATTGTTGACCTAAGGTGGAGCCTTAGAATTCTTTTTTTCTTTCATTCGGTTGTAAAAGTTTCAACACTTAGCCATTTTTCACAGGTTTTGCCATCTATGCCAAAGGGGGAGATTGTTGGCAAGTAACACACATCCAGTGATTTTAGGTGACATTTGATGGTTGATTATTTGTTTAGGGTTGTTATTGATGGAAAATATTTGTGGTTGTTTGATCTGGAATTCATGATCCAGCTTATCCAGAAGATGGAGGTAACCGATAGACAGTTAACCGACAAAACAAGGATTTCAATAATGTTTTGATACAAAATGATCTCGGGTGATTACTTTATTTTTGGTGATTATTTTTGTGATCTCAATGATATAGAAGACCTTTAGGAAGTGTTTGGTCATAATATTTTTGTCCGATGTTATGTTTTGTTCGATATTGAAGCTGATTTGATCTACACATTACACTTATTGAAGCTGACTTGAAGGAGATTATTTTTGTGGTACGAATGGATATATAAGATCATTGTGGCAATTGATTTTTGGTATGTTATAGATGTGGTGCTCCATTTTGGTATGACTGAGCTTAGTTTCACATGCATATTTTGATTTCAGATCAATTGGTAGCTGACAGAGATAGAGTATTTAGCAGAGAAGAGACAGTCAAAGATTCAGAGCCTAACCAGACCTCATTTTGGCATTATCAGATGCTTTTTAAGAGTTCATTTCATTGTATTTACACATTGTAAATGAATTGTAAGTTAGTGAGACTTCCCTAAGGGTTGTAGCCTTTCGGGCAATTATAATTGAGCAGTGAGCTCTAGGCAGTGAACCTGAATGCAAGTGCATTCCCCATCTATATAATATTTATGTACTCCTGGCCATATTATATGAATATTGTGGGTTCCATCCCCACCATGGTTTTTCCCTTTCTGGGTTTCCACGCAAACATTTTGGTGTTGTGGATTTGTGTATTTATTGTTGCATGTTTATGTTCTTATCTGTTATGCATTGTTAACCGGTGGATAAAGAAAAAGTTTGTGGTTTCAACTTTTGGTAGATCACTGATTCATCCCCCCTCTCAGTGATCTCTAATTCTAACACTCCTTTGTCTTGAAACTCTCTTTAGTTTTTTTTTCTCTTTGACACTGATCACAAAAGTTCTTACTAGTTTGATAATATGAGTTATGTGCCTAGCATACCCTCTCTTGCTCACTTTAACAAGATTATCAAAATTAATGTGACCAAGCCTTCTATGCCACAACCAACTTTCATGAACTTGTCCCATCATGCATTGGGACTCAAAGAATTCTTTAAAGTTGTACACATTTCCATCTATCCTTTTGCCTTCAGCAACAAGTTTGCTAGTGCTTTCCTTTCTGATTTCACATCCTCTTGAGTCAAAAGTGGTGCAGGAGCATCTAGTTGAGCAAAACTCTCCTTTTTGAGTATTTTATGATTTCATGTTTGTAATGTCTTGTGTTAAGTTTATAATATTTTTTTAGGTTGTTGTGTGTCTTTTCTAGTGGTTTTGATCTCATTTTGGGTTCAAGAGGTTAAGTTTTGCCTTTCAGGCTTTGAGTTGACAATTTTGGCAAAAATGTGCAAAATTGCCAAAAAGGTCTTCTAATGCTTTCCAAAGAATTGAAACATGTTTGATAAGTGTTTTTACGCATTTATAAGGTGTTTAGATGAGTTGATGAGGTTATGTTTTTAAAAATGTCTTTTGGAGCAAGAAATGTTGTCATTTGGGCTTGTAAAAATGTTAAAGTTGTCATTTTTTTTACTTTTCTTGCAAAATGAAGTTGTGGAAGCCTCATGTCCGTACTGGGGCTTGATAACCAACTAGAAAAACTATAAAATGCCTCCATTTTCCTTGGAAAGGGTTGGTGATTGTATTAGCAAAGGAATCCTAATATAAAACCATGAAACTCTGGTTTTTTTCATTGTTTTTCTCTTCCTTGGAGTAACAGTCCATATTGTAGCACTCTTGTCCATACTGTACCTTCTGGGAAGTGTTTATTTTGATTATTAAATTCTCCTCAAGTGACCATTGTATTGTTTTTTCTTTTGCAAGTTGGTGTAATAAAATTTCTTCCATTTTGTGTGCCCACTACCCTGTCAAGGGTTTGGAGTTCAAAAATGCCACAACTTGACTAATCTAGGCCTGGGTTCCCACCAAAATGGATTGGGTCAAGTTGATTCATGCATGTACATTGTGCATATATTTATTTTTGAATCAGAAGTATGTTTGGAGGACAAATTTGAGTGAAGATTAGACAAGTTTTGGGGAACTTGACTAATAACCTTCTTGAAAACTCAAATTCTTGTAATCAAATGCATTGTAGCGTTAAAAATGCCAAGCAAGGAGTCTGAGAAGTGTTACATGTTAGCTTGATTCAACTTCAATAGTTTACAAGTTTGTAATTTGCAAGTTTGAACAATTTTTGTAAACAAAACAGTGAGTTCATTGTTTTTGTGAATTGTGTTGTCAAAATGCTCAAGGAATGCTTCAAAAGCATTATCCAAGCCTTGTAAATATGAAGAAAATATAATAGGAAGACTAATTAGTGTTTTATAGACCTCATTAAGGTATTTTTCTAGTTCAAACTCCTTGTTATGTAGGACCAAAGATGTAGCAGTAGATTGACTGGTAAAGGGGCAGTGTTTTAACAGTGATAGTGGCATTTCACTTCTTTTTTCAGTTCTTTGCCAAGTGTTTGGTATTATGTTTGCAGGGTAGTAATAGGGGAAGGCTTTATTTGGTGTGGAAAAAGTTCTAAGCTAGTTTGGAGGCTTGATGAGTGGAGTTGGAAAGACTTTTCAATGTTCTTTGGTCTAAACCCTACCAAACCCTACAACTATGCCACAAATAGTGGACAATCCTCATTTTTCTCTAACAGTGCCCTAAACCATGAAAATCCATTAACACATACATCTAAAACACCATCCAAAACAAGTTTGTTGGAGCAAAAGCCCATCATTGGGCAGGGTGAGAAAAAAGGTACCAATTAGGCCTCCATGGGCTACAAGCCTTTTGACTGCATAACACACAAATTTCATGAACCCGATCACCTTGAACTCATTCAGATTGGGGAGAACTTTGGAAGATAGTCAAAGATAGTGAATGAACTCTTAGAAATATCCATGGCACCCTTGTGAAGCATTTTGGGTTGTGAGACCTAGGGAGTTGGTTTGAGCAAGTGAAACTAAGAGGCCAAAACAAGAAGATGAAAACAAGCTTTTTGAACAAAACCTTCATCTAGTCCCCTAAACTGATTGGAGGTGCTTGTGAGAATAGAGAGTAGTCAGAAACATGCCCAAATGGATAGAGGAGTGTGTTGGAAGAAATATAATGGTTTGGCAAAACCAATAGGGAATGAGTAAGGGAATGAGCCCACTCAAAAGGGGAGTTTGTTAAGGAAGTGAATCATGGGTTGCTTAGCATGAAGACCTCAAATTTTTTTTGTAAACATATACAACTACCACAAGTAAGTCTTTTGGAAACAAAATTGAACCTTTAGACTCAAAACCTTCTTCTTAAGCACTTCCTAGCAATCTCCCTATCATAGTGGTATTAGAGCCAACAAAAGATTTAGGAGAAAAGGATCATTAGGAAAACATGGTGACTAATGCTGAGTTAACCAAGAAGGTTGAAGACCAAGAAGAGGAAAATAGAGCACTCAGAGAAAGATTGGATCAACTAGCAATGAAACTAGCTGAAGTAGAAGTCAAGACTGAAGAAGTCCATGATAAGGTTGGAGATCAGGGTAAAATGGTGGCCATAGAAGATGAGGTTCCCTTACCTGACCCTATTATTGAGAAAGAACCATTCTTGAAAGCTTTGAGGGTTATGAGTGACAAAACCTTAAAGGGAGTGGCTCTTTTCAGTGGAAAGATGGATCAAGATGCTCTTATAGAGTGGATTGAAGGACTAGAAAACCATTTTGAATGTGATGGAGTAACCGAAGCATAGAAGGTTAAGGTAGCAAAATCAAGGTTGAGAGGGGCGGCCTTAACTTGGTGGAAGTTCGTCCAAGAGGAAAGGGTGAAAGAAGGTAAGCTACCAATAGCCACCTGGAAAGCAATGCTAGCCAAAATAAAAGAAACCTACCTTCCTGAAGACTATGAAATACAACTTCACAGAAAAAGACAAAATTTGAGACAAAAAGACCTAGATGTCAGTAGCTACACTGAGGAGTTTCAAAAACTGTGCATGATATCCAAAGTAGTAGAGGATGAGAGCATAAAAGTGGCAAGGTACTTGAATGGGTTGAGGTGGAACATCCAGGAAGAGATGAGCTTGTTATTCCCACAAACAGTACACAAGTGTTATCAACTAGCACTTAAGGTGGAAGAGAAAGGTAGGAGAAAGCAAGAACAAAAAAATAGAGGAAGAGGTAGGGGAAGAGATGGTAGAGGCCATAGAGGTAGTTTTGGGGGAAGGAGAATAGATCAACGATCCCAGGGAGAGTCTAAAACTATAAAGAAAAGTGGGGATTCTCAAAGAAAACCCAACTATAGGGGTAGGCGATCAAGCAACTCGAGTAGGGGTAGATCTAATGGACCAGGGAGAGGGTCCTACTTCTAAAAAATGAAGTTCTATAACTATCAAAAGCTGGGCCACCCTACCTATAGATTCCCAGAGAAGCCTAGTTCATCCTATGGTGGTGAGAAGAGGGTAAATTATGTTCAGGAAGATGGAGGGAATACCAAAACCTCAACATTGAACCTAGGTTTAGAAGTTGGTGAGAGTTTAATGATCAAGAGAGTGTTAATGAAGAAGCCACATAGTACAAAGGTCTCATAGAGAAGAGCATTGTTCAGGATTAAGTGTAAAATCATGGGAAAGGTGTGTAAGGTGATCATATATTTAGGATCCATAGATAACATCATATCAGAGGAAGCAGTAAGTAAATTGAAACTACCTAGGATACAACACAAGGAACCATACAAAGTAACATGGTTAAACAAGGGACAACATGTGTTAGTAAATGAGCAAGCCTGGGTAGATTTCCACATAGGTGGATATATGGATAGGATCCTATGTGACATTCTTTCTATGGATGCTTGCCACCTACTGTTGGGTAGACCATGGCAGTTTGACAGAAAAGCACAACATGATGGGGACAGAAAATCCTACTCATTTTAGAAAAATGGAGTAACCTATCAGATTCAATCCCTCAATGAAGAAGGAGAGAGTAGCAACAAAGTGCCTAACATCTTGTTAGTGAATGATAAATAATTCATAAAAACACTAGAAGAAGGTGAAGGAGTGGGATTTGTACTCATAGTGAAACCCAAGGAAGAAAAGGTAGATTAGAAAGTTGAGATGCCATATGAGGTGCAACAAATCCTTGATAACTTCAAATCAATAATCAGTGATGGTACACCTGCATCTTTACCACCTTCTAGAGCCATTAGCCATCAGATTGATTTCATAATTGGAGCCTCTTTACCAAATAAGGCAGCCTATAAGATGACCCTTGAACAAAATGAAGAGGTAGCAAGACAAATACAAGAACTCTTAGACCAAGGGCTGATTAGGAAAAGCATTAGTCCTTGTGCAGTACCTATAGTGTTGGCACCTAAGAAGGGTGGAACATGGAGACTTTGTATAGATTCTAGAACCATAAACAAGATCACCATCAGATATAGATTTCCCATACCCAGGATAGAGGATTGGATGGATTGTTTAGGGGGTGCATAGTATTTTAGTAAGATTGACTTAAAGAGTGGTTACCATCAGATGAGAATCAAAGAGGGTGATGAATGGAAGACAACTTTCAAAATGAATGAAGGTCTCTATGAGTGGCTTGTCATGCCATTTGGACTCTCTAATGCTCCCAGCACATTCATGAGACTCATGAATGAAGTTTTACATGATTTCATTGGCAAGTTTATTGTTGTGTATTTAGCTGATATTCTTATCTTCAGTAAAACTAAGGAAGAGCATTTGAATCATTTAGCTATTGTTTTGAGAAAGTTATCTAATGAACAACTAACCATTAATCTTGAAAAGTGTGATTTCTTGAAGCAAGAATTGGTCTATCTTGGTTTTGTTGTATTAGGAGGCAATATGAAAATGGATCAATCTAAAGTTGCAACAATAACTAGTTGACCAACTCCTAAGACAACTAGTGATGTAAGAAGTTTCCATGGTTTGGCATAATTTTACAGAAAATTCATCAGGGGATTCAATGAGATTTGTGGTCCAATGTTAGACACCATCAAAGGGGGTGTAAAGGTAAAATTTTAGTGGACAGATGTAGCCAATAAGGGGTTTGAATTATTGAAAACTAAAGTAGCTACTCAACCAGTGCTCATTTTACCTAGTTTTGATAAGCTTTTTACTATTGAATGTGATGCTAGTAATATTGTTGTAGGAGCTGTTTTAAGTTAGGACAATAGGCCAGTTGCATTCTTTAGTGAGAAGTTGAATGATGCAAATAAAAAGTACTCTTCCTATGACTTATAACTCTATGCATTAGTACACGCACTTAGGAAATGGAGACACTATTTTCCTCCTAAAGAGTTTGTTGTATACACAGATAATCAGTCACTAAGTTTCTTGAACTCACATGATAAACTGAATCATAGGCATGTTAAATGGGTAGAGTACTTGCAAGCTTACACTTTTACTCTTAAGAATAAGAGGGTCAGTTGAATAAAGTAGCAGATGCTTTGAGTAGAAGGTTGTTAACTATTCATGAGATTCAAGTACAGAGCATTGGTATTGATAGTTTTAAAGATATGTATCCTACTGATGATGATTTTGCTGAAGCTTATAAAGTTTGTCAATATTTTGCGAATAATTTCCATGGTGCACATGCTGATTTCACTTTGCAGGATGGTTTGTTATTCAGGGGTGGACATTTGTGTGTTACAAAAGGTTCTATGAGAGAGAACCTCATTCAGGAGAAGCACAATGGGTGCTTAAGTGGGCATTTTGGTCTCAACAAGACCTTAGAGTTGGTTCAAAGGTTCTATTATTGGCCTAAGATGCAGAGAGACATCAGGAGGTATGTTGAGTAGTGTTTGGTGTGTTAGAAAGAAAAAGGTAATTCCTCCAATGCTAGTTTAAATCAGCCTCTTCCCATTCCACATAGGCCTTGGGATTGCATTAGTATGGATTTTGTGGTAGGATTACCTAGAACTCAAGCAGGATTTGATAGCATCTTTGTAGTAGTTGATAGATTTAGCAAAATGGCTCATTTTATTCCTTTTAAGACAACACATGATGCAAGTCATATTGCTTACTTATTTTTCAAAGAAGCTGTTAGAATACATGGTTTGCCTACTAGCATTGTTTCAAATAGCGATGTTAGTTTCTTGGTCATTTCTGGAAAACATTGTGGAAGAGATTGGGTACTAATCTCTCTTTTGGTTCAACTTATCATCCACAAACTGATGGCCAAACCAAAGTTGTGAACAGGTCTCTTGGAAACATGCTTAGGTGCTTGACAAAGGAATATGGGTAGAGTTCTGCTCATTCATCAAGCAGAATATGCCTACAATGATAGTGTCAACCGGTCTATAGGTAAAAGCCCTTTTGAAGTTGTTTATGGTATGAATCAAAGGGGTATAATGGAGTTGAGGGATATCACTAACTTGCAGCCTAAGAGTGGAACAACAGATGGCATGGCTCAATCCATGAAGGAGGTTCATGAGCAAGTGAGAAAAGCTCTCCAAGATACCTCCCAAAAGGTCAAGGCAAGAGTGGATGCTACAAAGAGAGATGTTAAGTTTTCCATAGGAGATTATGTGATGGTTCATTTGAACAAGGCAAGGATACAAAAGGGAGTTCCCAGCAAACTTCAGATGAGGAGAATAGGCCCTTGCAAAATCTTGGCTAAGTATGGGTCTAATGCTTACAAAGTTGATTTGCCTACTGATGTTTCTTTGTCTCCCATTTTTAATGTTGTGGATTTGATTTATTTTAAAGGGAAGCCACCTAAGGAGACTCAAAGAGTTCCAAATGTTGCACAATCCCTTTCTGATCTATCTCTCCCTTCTCTTTCTATTCCCAAAGCAGAGTAGGTTCTAGACTCCAGGATTCTCAAAAAGACAAGGAATCACACCTATATGGAGCATCTAGTCAAATGGAAGGATAAGAATATCTCAGAGGCCACATGGATACCTAAAGCTGAATTTTAGAAAGCTGGAATACCTTCTTCTTTGCTACCTCAAGGAGTCACATGACTTCTTTGTTTTGGGGGGAGTATGGTGCAGGAGCACCTAGTTGAGCAAAACTCTCCATTTTGAGCATTTTATGAGTTCATGTTTGTAATGTCTTGTGTTAAGTTTATAATGTTGTTTTAGCTTTTTGTGTGTCTTTTCTAGTGGTTTTGATCTCATTTTGGGCTCAAGAGGTCAAGTTTTGCCTTTCAGGCTTTGAGTTGACAATTTTGGCAAAAATGTGCAAAATTGCCAAAAAAGGTCTTCTAATGCTTTCCAAAGAATTGAAACATGTTTGATAAGTGTTTTTAATCATGTATAACATTTTTAGATGAGTTGATGAGGTTAGGTTGTAAAAAATGTCTTTTGGAGCAATAAATGTTGTCATTTGGGCTTGTAAAATTGTCAAAGTTGTCATTTATTTTTACTTTTCTTGCAAAATGAAGTTGTGGAAACCTCATGTCCATACTGGGCCTTGGTAACCAACTAGAAAAACTATAAAATGCCTCCCTTTTCCTTGGAAAGGGTTGGTGATTGTATTAGCAAAGGAATCCTAATAGAAAAACATGAAACTCTGGTTTTTTTCACCGTTTTTCTCTTCCTTGGAGTAACAGTTCATACTGTAGCACTCTTGTCCATATTGTACCTTCTGGGAAGTTTTTATTTTTATTATTCAATTCTCCTCAAGTGACCATTTTATTGGTTTTTCTTTTGCAAGTTGGTGTAATAAAATTTCTTCCATTTTGTGTGCTCACTGCCCTGTCAAGGGTTTGGAGTTGGAAAATGCCGCAACTTGACTAATCCAGGCCTGGGTTCCCACCAAAATGGATTGTGTCAAGTTTATTCATGCATTTACATTGTGAATATATTTATTTTTGAATCATAAGTATGTTTGGAGGACAAATTTGAGTGAAGATTAGACAAGTTTTTGGGAACTTGACTAATAACCTTCTTGAAAACTCAAATTCTTGTAATCAAATGCATTGTAGTGTTAAAAATGCCAAGAAAGGAGTCCGAGAAGTGTTACATGTTAGCTTTATTCAACTTAAATAGTTGACAAGTTTTTAATTTGCAAGTTTGAACAATTTTTGTAAACAAAACAGTGAGTTCACTGTTTTTGTGAGTTGTGTTGTCAAAATGCTCAAGGAATGCTTCAAAAGCATTATCCAAGCCTTGTAACTATGAAGGAAATATAATAGGAAGAATGATTAGTGTTTAGTAGACCTAATTGAGGTATTTTTCCAATTCAAACTCCTTGTTATGTAGGACCAAAGATGTAGCAGCAGATTGACTGGTAAAGGGGCAGCGTTTTAACAGTGACAGTGGTATTTCACTTCTTTTCTCAGTTGTTTGCCAAGTGTTTGGCATTATGTTTGTAGGGAAGTAATAGGGGAAGTCTTTATTTGGTGTGGCAAAAGTTCTAAGCCAGTTTGGAGGCTTGATGAGTGGAGTTGGAAAGACTTTTCAATGTTCTTTGGTCTAAACCCTACCAAACCCTACAACTATGCCACAAATAGTGGACAATCCTCATTTTTCTCTAACAATGGCCTAAACCATGAAAATCCATTAACACATACCTCTAAAACACCATCCAAAACAATTTTGTTTGAGGAGAAGCCCATCATTGGGCAGGGTGAGCAAAAAGGTGCCAATTAGGCCTCCATGGGCTACAAGCCTTTTGACTGCATGACACACAAATTTCATGAACCCGATCACCTTGAACTCATTTAGATTGGGGAGAACTTTGGAAGATAGTCCAAGATAGTGAATGAACTCTTGGAAATCTCCATGGAACCCTTGTGAAGCATTTTGGGTTGTGAGACCTAGGGAGTTGGTTTGAGCAAGGGAAACTAAGAGGCCAAAAGAAGAAGATGTAAACAAGCTTCATCTAGTCCCCTAAACTGATTGGAGATGCTTGTGAGAATAGAGAGTAGTTAGAAAAATCCCCAAATGGACATAGGAGTGTGTTGGAAGAAATGTAATGGTTTGGCAAAACCAATAGGGAATGAGTAAGGGAATGAGCCCACTCAAAAGGGGAGTTTGTTAAGGAAGTGAAGCATGGGTTGCTTCACATGAAGACCTCAAGAATGTTTTGTAAACATATACAACTACCACAAGTAAGTCTTTTGGAAACAAAATTGAACCTTTAGACTCAAAACCTCCTTGTTAAGCACTTCCTAGCAATCTCCCTATCAAAAAGTGAACATATATTCTTTGTCACACATCTGACTTACACTAAACAAATTATGTTTTAGACCTTCCACATAATATACATCATGAGCTTTTAATTTTCCATCAATTTTTTAGTGTGCCCTTGCCTTTTATCTTGACTGAAGAGTTGTCTCCAAACCTCACCGAGCCACCATTCCAATCTTCAAACTTAATAAATTTCTTCTTATCACTAGTCATGTGGTTGGAGCAGCCACTGTCTACTACCCATAAGTTTTTGTTTTCAGCATGCAGGGTAGTTTGAACAATCAAACTTGACTCAACTTTGTTCTTTTCCTTTTCTACCCATACTTGTTTTGATTCTTGCTTCTTCTTTACTGTCATATTCTGATCTAGTTCTGTCTTTGGTTCCAAAGGCAAAATTTTCTTCTTTTGTTTGGCAGCTCCAAGCTTACAATGTTTTGGAATATGGTGCACATTTTGACAATGATAGCATTTTACTCTTACATTGAATGATGAATTTGAAAAAAACATTGTAGGATTGAGATACATTTCTCCTACACTCATAACTCCTATGAACAACACCATTGCAATTATAGAAAATGACATTTACATCTCTAAGAGCATCAAAAGTATTTCTACTTTCATAACTAGGAGGGGACCTACGCATAAGTCTACATTCTGCAATTCTATGACCATAAGTATTGCATTTATAATAGTAGCCATGGAACTGAGGTACATACCAATCATTGTTGAAGTTATTTCTCTTTGATCTCCTTGGAGCAACATAACTCGATCTTCTTGAGCTCTTCCTCATATCCTTGACTCTTGTGAAACCTCCATCATCCATCTTGGTTTTTAATTTTTGGATCATCATAACTGCTCTTTGTAACAGTAGCATATGTTTTCTTCTCTGTGGGCTTGCTGAAAGTGAAAGTTTGTTCATTTCCATTCTTACTTAAAGAGACAAAATGTATCTCTTTATTTTTTGAGTCCTTACTGGTAGAACATTGACCGACATTAAATCCAACTCCTTTTGTATCCTTTGAGTGCTTTTGCTTGTTCAACATTTTGTCCAATGCATCAATGTTGCCCTCATACTTGATTCTCACCTTGAGTTCATCTTTTCACTTTTCAAGTTCCTTTATGAGATTCATAAATTCTTCCTCCATCTTTTGATATTCCTTCTCTTTGTTTTCTAAATTTAATTTTGTCACTTCGTACATTCTTTTGGTTTCTTCCAACTGAGTAGTTATGGCAGCAAGATTTCTATTTGGTTCTTCAATATTCTTGTTTAGTAAGTCATGCTCTTTTATGACAAACTTGTATTTCTTGAACTCTTTTCTTACTTTGTCAAGTTCTTCTAGAGCACAAACCAATTCTCCTTCAAGGTCAAGCACAACATCTACATCTTCTTCCTCACTGTCATCTAAATTTTCAAATTGACCACCACTATGTTTCTCATTAAGGATCTCTTGAGCCATGAGGACATTAGTTTGTTTTTCATCTTCACTGTATTCCTTAACTGATTCACTTTCATCATCAGAGATATCACTATTAATTGAGTACATAACTTTATTCTTTTGAAATTTTCTTCTTCTTGGTTTATAAAACCTTTTACCCTTATCCTTGACATCTTCCACATAATTATCTTCCTTCTTCTTATAGGGACACTTAGCAGCAAAATGTGCTATTTTACCATAGTGAAAGCATTTGAAAGGTAGCTTTCCTCTATACTTGCCTAATCCTTTCTTGAGATTTCTAACAAAGTTAGCTTCAACAACATCTGATTCATCTTCTTCCTCATTGGTAGCTTGTTCTTTTCCTTGTTTTGTGGCAGTAAATGCAACCTCTCTCTTTGAAGATTTTAATGCCTACTATCCTCATTTCATATGCTGATATGGAACTGAATAATTCATCCATAGAGAAGGTTTTAAAATCTTTAGCTTCCTCAATAGAAGAGACCTTTGTGTCATACTTTGTATTGAGAGATCTGAGTACCTTTTTGACAATAACTTCATCTTTGACTTCTTCTCCAAGTCCTCTTATGGTATTAACATTCTCATCTACCCTTTAGAAATAGTCTGCAATCTTCTCTTCTTCCTTCATTTTTAGACCTTCAAACTGAGCTCTAATATTTTGCAGCTTAGCTTCCTTCACTTTGACGTCTCCTTCATATATTTTTTGCAACTTGTCCCAAGTTTCGTTGGCAGATTTGTAGTGCATAACTTAACAAATTTTGTTTCTTAAAGACCACTAAGAATATCATTCTTTGCTTTGGTATTGTATTCATATTCCTTCTTGGCATTTGGATCGGTAGGAGGAGTTGCTGGAACAATGTATCCATTTACCATAGACATCCAAACATCAAATCCAAGGGAAGACAAATAGGTCTCCATTCTTCTACTCCAAAAGGCATAATTGGTGCCATCAAATTTTGGTGTATTAGCAGAGAATTCATTCCTATCCATTGTGTTCACAAAAAAGGATCTACCCAAGCTAGAGAAATCTTTTACTATGAGGGAACCTAGGGCTCTGATACCAATTGAAGAACACAAAAGGACACTGAGAGGGGGGCGGTGAATCAGTGTATTTCAAAACTTTAAGTTTAGTGTACAAATTCTAAGAATGTAGTGCAAACATAAACACACACACAAGAGCTCATTACATAACACCAGATGTACAAGGAAAAACAAATGTGAGAAAAACCTCGATGAGAATAGCTGCTAGAGTCTACTACTCCAATCTAGCCTCACAATGAATAACATATTATTATAGATTTTTATGGGCACCACCCCAAAGGAGAACCAACCCCTGAAATTTTGAGCACCAACCCCCTAATAATTTAGAGCACCTAATCAAGGAGAACCTACCCTTTCTCTGAGCACCCACTCAGAGAAATACAATAATATTCAGTTGTTACAATGCAATAATAAAACCTTGTTACAAATGAGTTTTTATAACACTTACAATTTTTTCACACTTTCATAAAGGATCTCTCAGCTACTGGTATTCTTCCTCCGTTTCTTTCTTCTCCCTCTGTTTGATTGTCTTCTTCTCTCTACCTCAACTTTACCTTTTTCAGACTACTCTGCTCTCAATATTTTGCATCTACAACTACCCTCTTTGCTCTGTTTCTGCAATTGCTCTCTCTCTAACTCTCTCTAACTATCCTCTCATCTCTTCATATCTATTTTTTTTCGACTTGTTGAGATATCTATGATTTCACCTTAATATCTATCTCAACAACCACACCAACCAATGTCCAATCTCATTTATAGCTCCGCTAGAATAGACTGACTCTATACACATCATATTTTTCTTTTTCTGTAGACTTGAATATTTTTATTCAAGTCAGCTATCTTGGATATCTACAACTCTAGAGATTTTACTCTATCATGAATATGACCTCATATTTTTGACAACCCTAATCTGCCTAATAGATTTTATTTTGCCTCTGGTGATTTCCTCGAGCCCATCAACCATCTGCAACTCAGTCCCCATTAATGCATTCTCCATCCTCTGTCAACCTACCCAGACAAGATCGACAACTACCGTACTGAAATCCACCATCATCAACTTTTGCATATCGGATTTGTTCTCTATTCATCAAGGAGCCACATGTCTTCATATTCTTCATTTAGGTCACTTGGTGAAGGTTGGTCATCAACTACATAAGACTCTGTAATAATCAGACTACAGTTGTGGCATGCTCTGCAAACACATTGGGCTTACAATAAATACTTATGCTAATTTGCTCTATCATTTGGATTTATCTATTCTCATTTTCATCACCATAGTTATCCTGAATGAAGAACCTCCAATCCCAACGACCACATATTAGAATTACCATAGCTATCGACATAGGAAAAACATGCTAGAACGAGAGTAAAAGTCATTTTGATGACATACTGTCAACCTCCCTTTATCGACATAGGTATTCTGAAACTCAAACTTCATGGTGATAAGCTTCATCGGCATAGGCTACCCGAAAATGAAAACTCATTGAAACAACCAACACTATCAGATTAACATCTAGACACTAACCTGTCAATACAAACTTATTCTGATGACCTAACATGAACAAGCATCGACATAGCTATTCTAAAATTACATACCCACAATCCTTCAACATATCGGCATATGTTATTCTGATAAACTTACCAAGGGGTCTTCTCTACATTTTCCTCAATCGAAATAGCTTACACTATCGCCATTGTAAGAAATTGTCATTCTGCCTTCAATAGTTAAGCCGAATAGGTATCCTCAGTTTCCTGGTCACCATAGCTATTCCAATACAATGATATCAGAGTAGTTTACTCTATCAGAATAAGACAAACTTGTTATACCGCCTTTGTTAGATATTCCGATGTGTGGCTCTATTTTGGTATTCAACATTGCTATCCTGATCCGACAAAACACAAAAGAGACTCCTCATGACCCAACATCGGCCTGACTTATGCTGATAGAAATTTCCTCCATATGAATCGGCATCGGCCTAGTTATTTTGATCAAACCACCAGAGCAGATATCACATGCACAACACTTGATCGACTGAGTTATCCTGATATGATCACTTCTGCAACCTGCAACACTTGTTTCTCTACATCCTCTTGGCATCCCTGCAACACTTGTTGACATCAATGACAATAATGCCGACATTTTTAATGTGATATTATTATGTAGAGTTATATTATTATATATGTAAATTTAATCATTGGATCAATTCAGATCCATTCTCTTAGCATTAGGACCAATCAAGTGTGATTTGGATGCATGTGAAAATGTCAATGAATATGGTGTTTATTTGATGGATTTTGGAAATGTTTGGCTCAGTTATTATTATATTTGGATTTTCATGTTGGCATCTTGTCCTAAGTTTCATGTTTTAATTTCATTGAGCCTAGGGTAGGTAATAGGACCAATGTTGGAACAGTGTCCAATGGGGGCCGGGTACAAAGGGATTGCCGGGGTAATTCATTAGACATTTTGAAATCAAGAGAAAACTAATGACACATTAATAAAATGAACCAAGATAAAGTATACGCACCTCTCATTGCCTTGAGTGCTTGTATAGACTAAGGATAAGTTTGGTAAGGCTTGACCATTTGTGGGGCTTTGATTTGGAAATATTGAGTCTCCTCATCTATATGAGAGGACTAATCGATTCTACATGAGCCATCCCTTCAAGCTACATGATGAAACTCCTCACTCTTGTTTCCTATGTACTTAGCTCAATAGTTATGAGTAACAATTGAAAGAGGATTTTTCTTCCATGTGACTATGCATATTGATGGATTCTAGAGGTATCCATATTGGATGGCCTTTTGCCCTCATGATCTCTTTGGTGATTGGTTTTTGAGATTGGGTTATACTTGATGTTTTGGTGTTGATGCTCCTTGTTGAGTTCTTTCATACTTGTTTTGCATATGGATTGTATTGAGGATTATGCCTCCCTTTTTGATCATATATTGGTGTGTCACTATGTTCTTGGTTGATTGTATGTTCATGTTGAGTGTTACTCCATGTTTTCTCTTTTGTGAGCCTATTTGCCTCCCTTCCTTGAGTGTGTGACTATTTGGGCCATGTGAATATCTCCATGAGCATAGTGGGTTTGGAACCTATAAATTCTACATGGTCAGGTGGTGTTGCCAACCACCATTGGGGATCAAAGGACTTGGATCATGTGCGGTTGAAGAGTTCCTTCTCCTTCCTCAACACTTTTTCTTCTCTTTCTCTCATTTCTTACAATTGTAATCTATGTAATTGGATATAATAATTGTATTAATTGATGCTTTGTGTATGGGACACTCCAAGCTGAGATGTATGTAGTTTCAATATTCATTGTAATGAATTGAGGTATCTTTACGTGGTTTGGTGTTTGAGCCGACCACCAAGCATGATCTTGTGCACCTCTCATTTGATGATCTATATGATGTTATCATAGGAACACTTGGTTTGGTGGTTAAAATGAATGTAGATGTGATTATTATTTTATCATAGATTGAATTAGTCATCCCCTAGAGTATTCATGAGATGTTGACCAAGCCCTTGTTGGATTGAGCTCTTAGGACCCAATCTGGGCTTAAACAGAACCACTCAATGTGTGTTTGTTGGAGTCCAATTGTGGATTTTAGTTGTGTTGGAAACTTAAGTGTTTCTTTGTGTTAGTTGTGGGTGGATTGGGTTGAGTGGTGGTGAGATGAGTCCTCCTGGACTCTGCCTTGTGTTTCTTGGAGTCATCCGGTGACTTGATGTATCAAGACTTGAACCATTTTCTCATCATTTTCTCATATTATTCTGATTTAGAGATTGGATGTTAATTTTTACTTAATCAAAGGGCTTAGTGTGTTTGGGGCTTTGAACAATCCATCCAGGAATCTTACCGATGTCCGAGAAAATATACGTCTCAGGGATGTCAGTAGGCTCACTAGTCTAGAGGACACCAGTGTGGCCCAAGGACACCAACGTGAGTATAAGACACCAGTGCACCATGCTAGTGTTGTTTTGGTACATTAGTATCTGATGATATTAACTGGTCTCCCCGAGAGCTTGTACTTGTCTATTTAGTCCAGAGGTGATTTTGGGGGTTAGAGATGTTAGTTTGACCCAATTTCATATGCATTGTGAAGGTATTGGTGTCAAGGAACCCTTTGAGGGTTATTGAGTAGGTTTTGAGTGATTTGGATGGTGTTAAGGGCATCCATTTGTATTCAGGGTTTCACTGGAGCCTATCTGTGACTCCTAGGACCTAGCGGTTTATCCTGTTTGACAAATCAAACTTGATAACTTTGGGGATGATAATGTATGATCCTAATCACCTCTTATATATTGTCCTAATATGTTGGGATACCTTTCCCCTTTTTTTTTTGGATTTTTGAGTGTTTAGTCTTCCACTTGTGAATTGTTAGTTATCAACAAGATTAAATGTTACCTTGAGGAGAGCATTATACTTGCATCGTTATGCATGAAGACACTTTATTACTTGAAAAAAAAATCCATGCATTCTTATGTAATTTTATCTTATCCTTTAGGGTTCCTTGGAATGGCATTACATCTGGTATCAGAGCCCATGTTGAAGCACTCAGATATCTAGTTATGTTGTTTCCCATTGTAAAGCGGAAAAATCAAACCCTAGTTGTTCTCCCCTCCCTAACTCCAAGGAGAGAGAAGGGAGAGTCACTAGGGTTGATGGTTTTCACTTAGGAGAGACTTTACATTCAAAAGAGGGGTTGAAACCCACAAGATACAATCCCACGCAATGCAAGATTGGATTCTAAATGAGTTTCAAGGGTTGTGACATCAAGGATACCCTCTTTTGTAAAGAATGTAGATAGAAAGATTGAACTAGGAATGCATGTAAAGTAGGAAAGATTCGCTGATAAACAGAGATGGGGATATGGGATGAAGCTGCGGACCTGGAATTAGCAGTAAAATGTCGAGACGGTGCTGTTTTGCAAATTTGAGCGAAAGTTGACGGGACGATGGCGCCCGGCGTGCACATGGTCCTCCGAAAAATCCGCGAAACGAAGGTGGATCTATTCGTCTTTGCACAAGCATTCCAGATCTTCAATTACAACCGCGTACCTGCAACCTACACATAGAAAAGAGAGGACGATTGGGGGGTTAGGGATTAGGGGTTTGCCTTTAGGTCAAACCCCAGTTTTGGAATTAACCAAGAAATGAGAATGCTGTAAATGTAAATGTTTGTAATGTAAACAAGTACTGATACCTTGTTGTAAGATTGTTTGTATTCTTACATGCGAAGGTGTAATGTATGTAGTATGATGTATGTTGTATGTGATCTCCTCTTCAATGGTTGAATCCCTGTCTTGAATGCAACACCTAGCCTTGAATGGAGACTTAGAATGCTCAATTGCTTGAAGGAATGCTTGAATGCTTGAATGTTTGAATGTTTGAATATCGCTTTCGCCTCTTGCTCTTGCTTATTTCCTTCCTTCCTTTCTAGGAGAGGAAAATTAGTTTATATACTTGTCAATTAGGGTTGATAGACTGATTTTTCCGACCTTAGGCCAACCGGGAAACATTATTTCCTGAATTGCAAACTTAAAGACTCGATGCCCAAAAGAGACCGAGCCCAAAATAGGCCAGGGACCAGGGCGCTGGGCGCCATGGTCCTGGGGGCGCCATGGTCCCACCTCCCGAGACAGCAGGGTGCAAGGAGGGATCAGGCCAGGGTGCAGAAAAATGCAGTTTTTGGTGTTGTAAATAGGTTTCGAGGTCTCCATTCAGGTTCAACGTTGTGCCACCATCGTGAAGAACCAAATGCAGTCGAAATTGCAAGTGTCACAATTTTAGGATGCTACATTTAGCCCCCACTTTAGCAGGAGTATAAGCGTACGCTCATACTTCCGGTAAAGTACAAGGAAACAACATTGAAAAACTTTCACCATGTCAAGGAGGCAAGATACACCAAGCCCCCAGTGGACTAAGGATCTTACGACTTCGATTGACAAAGTAAAAGGGAAGATTATGAGGGAGAACCATGACTGTCAGTAGTAAGGTTCCCTCACTATGAGTCATGCAAGAAAGATATCAAAAATTTTCAAGGCAAAGCTAAATTTGTCAAGAAATTTTCAAGTATCTTGAAAAGATATGAACGGGATGTATGCCCGCCTACGTTAAAGCGATCGCACATGCCTCATCGGGGGTGATTGCTTTAAGGTAGTGATACATATAAGAAATGAGATTGGAAAGGAGCACGTTATCACAAGGATTTAGCCCCCAAGTGTGAGATAAGCCCAAGGATAATAGACACAGAACACAAAGCACAAGGTGACTTCGCTTTCCTCGGGGTCAGTATGTTGTATGATAATTCATGTATATCATATGTATGTATGCATAATTGTTCTTCATTCCCCAATCAAGGAAGGTCACCTAGAAGAAGGGAACACATGTGTCTTTTGAGTCAACATGAGAGAGACCAAAAGAGATCTCAATGTTTTCCATCGTCCTCAAGTAGACAACACTAAGGACAACAAATAGAAGAATGAGAATAACACATAGAACAAGTAACAAAAGAGATCAAGAGAGGAGGAGAGAGTCTGCTATGCTAATGAAACTAGTCTAGCACGTCATCTACCCCTCGGTCTTGCTGATCAATATTTCAGGAAGGTAGGAAACACGCTAGAGGAGGAACATCCAACACAACGGATGGAGCTATCACAAGATCCAAACAAGGGCTATGTCCATGTTCCGAGCCACGTTGTTCTTGTCTAGGAGCTAGGATAAGTGCTTTAGAAAATTCATTAGATAAATGGTTATCAACATCAACATATTCATATTCACTATCAGAATGAACAGGAGTAACATTTTCATCATGAATAACATTTTCATCTATATCATCATCAAGATTTATAAAAATAGGATCTTTAACTCGCACAGGATCAAGACCATCATGCATCTTATGTTTAGGAGATTTCGGCTCAATCGTCGGCTGAGGAGAAAATGGAATAATATTGGCTGAAGGTGTTTTTGGGGATTGCAAAGTTTGAGAAGCAGCTGCCTGAGCTCTAAGACGATGCTTTCATCGGCGTTCATGTGCAGAACGATTTCATCTAGTCTTAGTAGGAAGTTGAGAAGATTGAGGAGGAATGTTCTCATCCTTATCACTTGGGTGTTTAGGTTGTGGTCTCTTAGGTTGAATAATAGGAAAAGAGGAAGGTCTCTTCTCTCCATAAGAGGAAGGAGGACGAACTGCTCCATATAAGGGAGGAATATTTGGTTTAGGAAGGAGACCAAGCCCCTCATGACGAGGAGGTATAGGTCTACTTTTAGGAAGTTTATTAGTCATAGACATAGTCACATTCATAGGGATGGGTTGGGAATCTTCTTGAGGAAAGACATTAGTTTTATCTTTCAAAGGAAGAACTTCCTTCTCAAGAACGATAGGAATATCAAGTTTGGGTGTTCTAGGTTCGCTTAGAGATAGGATCATATCTTTTTTCCACTTTTGATAAGATTTAAAAAGATGATCACTTCGCGGAGGAAGAGATTGGAATTGTTTAGGCCAAAAGTAATCAATAGGAATGCTAGAAGTTCTTTCAGCTGGTTTAAAGAGGCTATGATTGACAGTAACAACTTCACCATTATGGGGAAATTTCAAACACTTGTGAATAGGAGAAGCAATAGTTTTCATGGAAGATAGCCAAGGATAACCTAGCTTCACACGAAATTGTTCAGATGATGGAATAATAGCAAAGTCCACATCAAGGGATTTGTTATGGACCTCAATAGGTAATGTAATAGAACCAATTGCAGAAGAAGAAAATGCATCAAATAGTTTCACAACCACATTTGTTTCATCATAGATCACTTGATTCAATTGCAAAGTAAAAAGGAATTCTTCAGTAATGATATTAACCATACAAGAAGGATCAATAAGCACTCCACGACAAGGTGTATTCTTGACTTTTGCAACTATATATAAAGGACCATCAGGTGCCCTGATAGTTTCACTGGAATCAAATGTGATGGAAGGTTCTTTAGGGATTTTCTATTGTTCCACAAAGTTAATCACATTCGGAGTTATAGACAAAAGATCATCAGGTGAGACTGAGGAATCATTAGTATCAATCACATTAGAGGTATGAGAAGGCAATGGATCAGTAAAAAGATGAAGATTTTGGTTAGGAGGAGCTACAGATGTGTTGCCTTTATAATTCACACCAGAAACAGAGATAGTATTATTATCAATCAAATCTTGAATTTTACCCTTTAAAGCAAAACATTTTTCAGTATCATGCCCAGGATGACGATGAAATTGACAAAAAGATTTGTTATCAAAATAGGGTGAATTAATCTTTGTAGGATCTATTTGCTTTATAGGAGGGAGAGTAAGCACATTTTGTTCCAATAACTTATTCATAATACTATGCAATGATTCATTCAAAGGAGTAAACTTTCTTTCTTTCTTGAAAAACTTAGAAATAGGAGGCACACCTGATGTTGCATTCACATTGTTGTTGATGATGTTTTCATTGAATTTAATGGACTCTCTTTTCGGTTTAAACTTCCCAAATGGTTGTTGACTACTATCACCCTTATCACTCAGAGCCATAGGATTTGCTTGTTCCATTTGACTCACAGTCAGTTGATAATTGTGAAGAGTTGCGCACAACTGTTGGAAAGAAGTAAACTCAGAAAACAGAAGTTTTTCTCTAATATCTTTTTGTAAATTAGAAATAAAGATTCTTTGAATATCATTGTCAGGTACTGGAAAAGGAATTTGAGCATACAAATGCTTATATCTACGAATGAAATCAGTCACTTTTTCTTTAACACCTTGTTTACAATGCATTAAATCAATCAAAGTAACTTTAGGACTTATATTGTTTTGAAATTGTTGAATAAAAGCACTTGCAAGTTGTTCGAAAGATGTAATAGAATAGGAAGGCAATGAGCAATACCATTGTAGGGCTTTATCTCTTAATGTTCTAGTAAACAGTTTTGCAAGCAACCTTTGGTCATAAGCAAAATCAGTACATATTGTTTGAAAGGTCTTAACATGTGTTAGCGGATCACCCTTACCATTATAAAGCTCCAAATGCAGAATTTCAACATGTTTAGGGGGGATAGCTTGAACAATGTCAAGAGAAAGTGGGCTCGCAACATCAAATGTGGGCACACTAAACTTAGATTGATTCATAGAGGCAATTTGTTGCTGTAAAGAAGAGATAGTTTGTGCAAGATTGTTAATGGTCACTTCAGTTGAAGAGTTCATATTAGACGTGTTAGATTGTGATCGAGGTGTTATGTTATTGAAAGAAGGTATTGATTGAGAGTAAGGTGGTGGGACACTATGATAGTTAGTCATAGGAGATGATTGGAAAGGAGGAACACTACAAGGAGTAATGGAATGGTTAAATGAATTGCCCCCTTGCGTCATGTTCATTTGTGGTGATATAATAGGAACACTCATTGAAGGAATGAATGAGGAAGTTGGATTGAATGAAGGAAGAGGGTTGATTGAAGAAGAGGGATTGCCCCCATGACTGGTGATCATAGGAGGAATGTCTTGTATTGAAGTAGTCATTATGTTTGATGTAAAAGTAGGTATACTAGCAATAGGAGTTGTCAAAGGAATAGAATGATTAACTTGAGTAGGAGGTTGTGTATAACCTAAAGTTTCGGCACAACTCTTCATAGGCATCACATTTGAATCCACAATGTGTGCAATACCACACAAAATATCAATTCCATTCTTATCACTTTGAACCATACATTTTAGACCCTCAATTAATGAAAGAGCTTCGCTATCGGGGTATTCTTGAGACATCCATTGTCGAAAATCATCAAATTGGTTATCCAATTTTGAAAGTTGTTCTACAGAAACCTCATGGAGAGCTTCTTCATCATTAAGAGGATTAGAGGAATTACCCATGTCCTCGTTAAATAGGCCATTCAAATTAGGTTCCATCTCCTTAGTAATTAAACCTTGGAAGGACTTAATTCTAAGGCTTCGTCTAACGGGAATAGTGTAAGTAGGGCTTATTGTTGTAAAACTCATGCACTAAAGAGAGAGAGAAGATTTTGAATTTTAGAGGTAGCAAATTTCAATAAAATCAGCCAATCTCCTAGATTTAAGCTGTTAAATGCAATTAGGACAATCTCCCAAAATTTCAGAAAAAATGTCCGGGACCGTGGCGAACGGAGTGCACACGGTCCTCGCAACTTTTTTCAAAATTTTTAGGGATGAAAGTTATGATGATTTTAAAGCTAATCTTAAAAAATTGAGTGATTTTACGATCTGTAGATAGGTCAAATTAAAGTTGCAATCTCAAAATTGAACCCTACCAAGATTGTTGAAAAATGTAAAATTTGAATTTTGACAAAGAGGGGGAAACTGAAATTTTGAATTTTATGATTTTAGAGGGAATACTAAAAGCAATGCAGGCTTTGAAATTTAAAAGTTGACTCGATTTCATACAAAATTCGAATTTGAAAGCGGAAGTCAAAGTAGTTGTAATTAAACACTTAATTTCAAAAGTCACAAATTGTAAAAAATTGAATAAAGCACTGAAATTTCGAATGAATGCCAACACACTTTTCAGATTTAGGACAGTAAGGAACACAATTTTGATACAAATTTCAATTTCAACAATTTTTGAATGATTATAAGCCTTAATCCAAGAAATCACTAGACCAACTTTGACTTTAATTTTGAAAGTGTTAGAATTGATAAAATCGGCCAAAATTCTAGATTTTAGCAGAAAAATACAGTAAGATCTAGCTCCCGAAATTTCAGAAAAAATGTCGGGGATGATGGCGCTCGGGGTGCACACGGTCCTCGCAACTTTTTTCCAAAATTTCAGGGATAAAAGATATTGTGATTTTGTTGCGGAATCCAAAGTTACAGCTGATTTAGAGGTGTTTTAATCAGTGAAATCATCAGTCAAAGGCTGAATCAAGAGGGTTTTAAAAATTAGGGTTTTGACACTTAACCACTTAATTTTCAAAATTAAAGCACAAATATGAATTGACAATTTGCAATAGAAGGGTAAATTTGAAACAAGCATTAACAATTAAACATTCCACAAGTTTAATTACTAAAAAGAAAATTTTAGGGTTTTTATGCAATTAGCCTCTAAAATTTGCAAAAGATCAAACATGGAAATGTAATTAAGGAAGCAAATTTTTCAGATCTAACCATGAATAATCAGAATGAGGATGTTCACGTCGGGTTCACCAAAATGTAAAGCGGAAAAATTGAACCCTAGTTGTTCTCCCCTCCCCAACTCCAAGGAGAGAGAAGGGAGAGTCACTAGGGTTGATGGTTTTCACTTAGGAGAGACTTGACATTCAAAAGAGGGGTTGAAACCCACAAGATCCAATCCCATGCAATGCAAGATTGGATTCTAAATGAGTTTCAAGGGTTGTGACATCAAGGATACCCTCTTTTGTAAAGAATGTAGATAGAAAGATTGAACTAGGAATGCATGTAAAGTAGGAAAGATTCGCTGATAGACAGAGATGGGGATATGGGATGAAGCTGCGGACCTAGAATTAGCAGTAAAATGTCGAGACAGTGCTGTTCTGCAAATTTGAGCGAAAGTTGACGGGACGATGGCGCCCGGCGTGCAGATGGTCCTCTGAAAAATCCGCGAAACGAAGGTGGATCTGTTCGTCTCTGCACAAGGATTCCAGATCTTCAATTACAGCTGCGTACCTGCAACCTACACACAGAAAAGAGAGGAAGATTGGGGGGTTAGGGATTAGGGGTTTGCCTTTAGGTCAAACCCCAATTTTGGAATTAACCAAGAAATGAGAATGCTGTAAATGTAAATGTTTGTAATGTAAACAAGTACTGATACCTTGTTGTAAGAATGTTTGTATTCTTACATGCGAAGGTGTAATGTATGTAGTATGTTGTATGTTGTATGTGATCTCCTCTTCAATGGTTGAATCCTTATCTTGAATGCAACACCTAGCCTTGAATGGAGACTTAGAATGCTCAATTGCTTGAAGGAATGCTTGAATGCTTGAATGTTTGAATGTTTGAATATCGCTTTCGCCTCTTGCTCTTGCTTATTTCCTTCCTTCCTTTCCAGGAGAGGAAAAGTAGTTTATATACTTGTCAATTAGGGTTGATAGACTAATTTTTCTGACCTTAGGCCGACCGGGAAACATTATTTCCCGAATTGCAAACTTAAAGACTCGATGCCCAAAAGAGACCGGGCCCAAAATAGGGCCAGGGACCAGGGCGCTGGGTGCCATGGTCCTGGGGGACCAGGGCGCTAGGTGCCCTAGTCCTGAAGGACCAGGGCGCTGGGCGCCATTGTCCCACCTCTCGAGACAGCAGGGTGCAAGGAGGGATCAGGCCAGGGTGCAGAAAAATGCAGTTTTTGGTGTTGTAAACAGGTTTCGGGGTCTCCATTCAGGTTCAACGTTGCGCCGCTATCGTGAAGACCCAAATGCAGTCAAAATTGCAAGTGTCACAATTTTAGGACGCTACACCCATGAAGTATGTTGTTAGCGCATAGTTGCATAGGTGTTTGATTTTTGAGTTAGTTGTTAGCTTATTGCTTGGGTACCTTGGGTGGCATGTAGGAGAATTTAGGATGAACCAACCCAAGTAGGATGTGGAAGAGAAAGAGTACCTCCTAGTTCATTTTCACACCTATCAGGGAAGGATGGATACCCCTATGAGAGAGCCTCTTGAGTGGGCTAAGGGTTAGTTATTTGGTGCATTTATTTGTGTGAGTGAGCTCTTGTTTGGCCTTTGAGTGGTCTGTGTGTGTGGATGCCT
The DNA here is from genome assembly GCF_030272615.1 of Cryptomeria japonica. Classification (NCBI taxonomy): domain Eukaryota; kingdom Viridiplantae; phylum Streptophyta; class Pinopsida; order Cupressales; family Cupressaceae; genus Cryptomeria; species Cryptomeria japonica. The sequence continues at coordinate 450,008,001 of NC_081415.1, read as the reverse complement.
TTGGCAATAGAGGTTATGTTGCCTCGTTTGACTTAGTATGATATTTGGTGATTGTTTATTATTTGGGTTTGATTTGACCCTCTTTTGTGCTAAGGAGTTCCCTTTTGTGTGATGGTCTCGTCAATGATTGATTTTTGCTTTCATGGATATTAGAGGCTCTGGAGTGGCCTTGCTTTTGCTATAATCTTCGTAGGATGACATGATTGTTTCTTTGATTTACTTTGACTTATATTCTTATGATTGAATCTTGATTGAGCATTGTGCTCTGTAGGTATGTTTTCCATTGTGCCAAAAGCTTGAGCTATCAATGCCTGCTACAAATGCCAAACTTACCCAGACCCATGAGAGGCCGTTAAGCCATGTCACGAATCCCAAAGGAGGTGTTAACCACCAAGTCAACAATCTACCCCTCAACACTGACTAAGGGTTCCACATCAACAGAATGAAGGAGACCACCCAGGATTCGAACCCCCGATCCAAGGCTTTGATACCAATTGTAGGTATGTTTTTCGTTGCGCAAAAAGATTGAGCTATCAACATCCGCTACAAATTCCAGATCCACGGGAGGTGGTTAAGCTATGTCGTGAACCCCGAAGGAGGTGTTGACCACCAAGTCAACATGCTCCTCATTCTATAATGTTGCATTCATATGTGATAGAGGTAGAAGTGAAGATAATAGTGCTTTTATATGTTATAAATCATTGTACCTGCATTGTGTATATTGTTCCTCATGTTCATAATGATGCACTATTATACATGTGAAAGGAATTGAAATGATTAATGAGAGTGATGTGATGATATTGTCATGACTGCATTAGTATGTATGGTGTACCAACATCTATAATAATTTATCTCTACATAAATGAAATAAATGATCACAAGAGGAAAATCTATAGTTCATCATGGTAGATCAATTGGGTTAAGGAACTATGTTCCCAACTTGCATTATTTGTCACAATTGTATATGCATTATGTGGCTCCATACCCTTATGGCATTTCGAAGATCATTGATCCTTCTGTATTATGCACATCTTGCATTGTGACCTATGTTGATGTTCCCTTTTTTGAGTGCACTGTAGTGTGTTCAAAAGGCAACTGCCATGTTGGCCCTGTCCTTCTAAGGACCTTAATTTCTTAAGTGAGCAACCCATTTCGTATACATAGTGCATTTTTATGCCTAGTGTCATTTGGGCAAGGTGCTCTTGTTGAGTTGTATTTGTAAATATGTGAATCTCAGTGTACCCTTGTGTGATAGTGAATTGTGTTGTGAGTATATGCAAACCCTTATGAGGGAAATCCTCATGTGAGAAATTGTTAGTCACCCTTGTATACGTAAGGTGCAAAGTACCTTTTTGTTATGTGTTTGTATGTATCCTCATTAGATTTGTGATGATGATCATATGTTTATGGTGACCTTCCTCATATATGTGAGTAAAGTACCCTTGTGTTGTAACCATAACATACTTTGGTGTGGCCTTGTATCGTAAAAATGTAAGGTGGATGCGATGTAATGGATCCCTGTTATTGTAACTTCCTCATGAATGTGACTCTATAAGTGAAGTTGTGCCATGCATTAATGTACTTTCCTGTGATCATGGCATTATGTTCCTCTGCATATGTTTTCTTGCATAAAGAAATGATTACATAATTCTTCTTGTCTAAGAAAGGAACAACATTGCATTAAAAATAGTAAATGACTGCAAGTGACTGGAAATCATGATTTCATATATTGTTGCATAAAAGTTGCTCAAAAATAAAGTATAGGATGACTCAATTGTCTATTTTGTCTAGTGTACATTCTCTAATGCATCCTGGACATTGTATCCTTGGGTGTTGTGCAATGGTTACTCCCTCATATGTGGGTGATGTTGGTCTTGCAATAATGTGAAATCTGTTTGTGATTGATGACTTATCATGATTTTCAGCGAGTTGTCTCCTATGTTGCATGGGATAGCATTGAATTTTTGAACCTTATTATGTTTGTAATCAGTCACCAAAATCTTCTATCTTTCTATTTTGTGACACTTGTGACACTTAATTATTGAAATTGTGCACACTTCTTTAATTTAATGTTGAATCGATGATTTCTGCCACTTGGGTTTCTCTTTTCAAATCTCATGGTGACTATTCTAAATGTTTGACATTGTTGGCCTTGTTTGTGTGTTAAGTTTTGTTTTCTATCATGTTCATATGAACCTTTGATAGTATGTACAAGGGAGGACATCACAAAGAATGTACCACATTTTATTGTTGATTAATTAGAATTGTATTTCAATAAATGGATTAAAAGATGTTTTTTTATAATACAATGCGATTGAAATTCTTCGGGTATATGAAATTGGCTAGAAATGTGTGACTGGACAAATGTAAATTTTATAATATTGCACTAGTGAAGAACATGATGATTTGTGAATTCTATCTTCAGTGAATGTTAACTACATATTTTAGGTGACAATGATTAAACATGAATGCTCATGTTAAATTCTAATGAGGTGTGTATTTGATGATGTAATATGTTGTATGGTAATTCTTGTCACATGATGGGATTACAAACTAAATGTAGTAGGATTATCTCATTGTGCATATTGTATTTTTTTGCATAAGATTGTGTTGGTAATAGTAGAATCATGTGCATTCTTCTTATTTGACTTTGTTGTTAGTGGATGTCTTGGTGTGATTTAATCCACCTAAGATGTCCATTTCCCCTTGTGTGATCTTAAGATCGTGTATTTCTTTATGCTTGATTCTCTTGGCATGATTGTATAGATGTTTAATGCACCATTGATCTTGTCATTTTGTTTCTTGTGGGTTCTCTATGTGTCACTTTAGATGCAAATTTCTTGACTACATGTATGGTTCACATTGCATAGGGAAGGGAAGTGCCCTTACATAGAGCTTATATGCCTTATGATATTATGTATATCTATTATATATTTATATTTATTCCTTTTTCCTAGACTCCATGTTGGAGGTTGGTGTGAGTTGGAGGGGTGCTCCTTAGTGGTTCTATCATTCCTAGCCTAAGCCTAGATGAGGATGTGGTCCTAATTATTGGATTTGGCCATCTTGAGCTTAGTTGGAGTTGTGAGTGTGAGGTGTTGGCTCTAGTGAGAGGTTTGGTGTTACCTCAATGGTTGTGAAATCATGACCAAGGTTGGGTTGAGTAAAATCCTTCTTGACTATAGTGGAGTGTTTGGCAATAGAGAAATCTTTCCTTGCTTGTATGCCATGTGGTTAGTAGCAATCATGTGGCCTTTCTTACGATTCTTAAGGGTTGTTGAGCCTCTGACTTGTGGGTTCTCCTGCATGTGAGAGGTAAATTTCTTCATGTTCATCCCTCTGAGTACCTTTGCATTAGTCTTAGTTTTTTTTGAGAAGCTGATTTTGTAAGGAATCCTGGATTTTGCAAGATTATGGTGGAATAAGTGAGATTCCTTTCAGATTTAAGTGAGCTCTTGATGAGCATGATGGTATTTTTCTATCTTGGAGGATGATATTTTCTTCCCTTATTTTGGGATAAATCCCATTGAGATTGATGCCTTGGTCTAAGGAGAGATGATTTAGGGCACGGTTTTGTATTTGGTTGACTCAAGATGAGGTAGAGTTGGTTGTGTTTGCGTGGTTTTTGTTGGAGTAGGTGGCTAGATGGAGTTCCTAGCACCATGTGGTGGCTTCATTGCTGGAGTTAGTGAGTTTTTATCTCTTGTGGACTAAATGGTAGGCCCAATTATCGATTTCCTTGGTGATGGTAAGAGAGTTGTGTGATGTGACCTAGACTTGTCATTGACTTGAAGGGTCATTTTTGTATGCTCGATGTGATTGTTTGATTCTGCACCAAAGGTGCTTTATTTTGTTTGTAGGTTTCTAGGAGTAAGCCTAGCCCTAGGGGTGAGGATTAATGCCCCTTCAGTTGGTCTTTTGTATTCTTTCTTCTCAATGTGGATTTGGCTATGAGCATGTGGTTGTGCCATTTTGTTTTTGGGCATTAACCTTTTTGTCTTGCTTTGATATTATTCTGGATCTATTGCATTTGATTTCAATGTAAGGCCTTGCATGCCTAGCATATGCGTTAATTGGATATATGTTCTATGTTTGTGTTGGATCAATGATGTTTTGGATTTATTCATGATGACCATGATTATACTTTTGCTTTGGGATGCGTGCTTACTTCTATGTTTGGTTGTGAGGACCATTGTTCTATTAGTTTACTGCTTATTCAATTTGAGTACTCAAATCATTGGGGATTGTTATCATATTTATATTGTTTCTATTAATGTTGATGAGATTAATGTTTGGAATGAAAAAACTTCGATGGAAATTTGATTGGGTGATTTAAAAGTAATGGGTGATTCCACAATAGTGGGTTACACTTTTTGGCCAACTTTGACACTTAAATGAACATATAAAAAAAACCTTCACTTTTTTACACGTATAACTTTTAAACTGTTAATAATTTGAAGATGATGTAAACTAGTGATTTGTAACATCTTGTCTACAGATTCTAAATATATTTTTTTCAATTTTTTTTAATCAATTTGTATTCATTTTTCCATCTCATTTGAAAAGTAATTATTAACTACCAACAACATTTTTTAAGAGTGATGTGCATTCCGAAATGAATAACTTTTTTTTTCTATAAATGACAAAAACTTGATTCTTTTGAATTTAGGTTCATAACATTGATACCTAAGGCATGCAACGGTTTCATAATGAATTGTTGAATATTTTTTATTTTATTAAGGTTTGAAGTTAGACTAGTTATAATTTAGACATAGGTGTACGTTTGAACTCATAACTTTTTCTATATATATTGAAAATCAATTCTTATTTTTCCAGTTGGAAAGAAGACATCAATACCTAGGACAGATATTTTTTAAGAATTTTTTAGAATTATTTTACTATTTTTCCAAATGTGTTAAACAAAGAAGTTCATGTTTGATGAAAAACCTATATTTGGTAAAATTAAAAAAACAAGTTCATAATAAACTCAATATGCAATAAAATTATAGTCATTGGAAAGCTTGCTTCGAGGACTACCATACTAGATTTTGGGTTGTCAAGATCATTCCATTTGAGCCTTCAACCAAAGGTTTGAAGGCCAAAAATCTGTAGAAAGTTTTAGAGAAGTGCAAAATAGGGGGTTCAAATGGACCCTCCACAAATAACTAAAAATTGACAAAAAAACAAGTTAAAGGGGATTCGCTCAAAGGGGGGTTCAAGCGAACCCCAAAAATATTTTTATAAAAGGGGTTTGAGTGAACCCCCATGATGTCACCTATATGAGAAAAGTGGGGGGTTCACTCGAACCCAAAGGGTAGTACGAATGAACACCCTTGAATTTTTTTTTCCCACCACGACATTTTTTCTTCGTGAGTGAAAGTGGGAACCATTATTGTGAACTCAAATTGTATTTCTTCAAGGATATCATCTAGTCAAATAATCCAATATATGTGTAATGCCCGCCAAAATACCCTTGAGAAATAAAGCAACTAACATACTAATGGAGATAATTTAAAAAAAAAAAAACTTCTAATGCAACACATATCATCATCCATAAAATACATCCATTATCATCTAATCATTACGAACATGAATCATAACACATAAAAATAATTACGCAAGCGGAAATAACATAACATCTTTATCATTTCCCTAGGGTATCTTAATGCCATTACTTATACTACCAACATAAGCAATAACAATCTACTCATTTCCATTAACACATCTAAGATATTCATTATCAATGCAATACACTTAATTCCTATCGTCCATGATATGCAGCTCACTATCTTTTATTCCAACATGATATGCTATACTTTCGATGCAAAACCAATCCATTTTGCTTAATTTCATTTATTAACCAATTCCAAAAGTTCCTAATCCCCATAACCATTTCTTTTACTATGATGATCACATTTCCTTTGACCATGATTACCTAAATGAAAAGTGCAATGAGCATAACTCCATTTATCAAACAACATCTTAAAGCCTATACATGATTCCTTATTCCTTCCTATCCTTTAACATGAACATAAATATAAATTCCATCTTCATAAATACAATATTATTTACCAATCATAATTCCTACATTATGACAAATCCATTTACATGAATTCCATTACAAACATACAATACTCATCACAACCATCTAATGACATGAATCCATTTCTTTTCAAGTATAAATGCATAATACATCTCAATGTTTATCTCTACAATTCTATGCCATGCCCTAAGGAAACATCCACTATAACAAATACATGATCTATACATCAAGAGAATATCTCTCCTAATACATAGTCTCATCTACATCTTTTACATGATAAATACATTACAAATGCCTTAATATCAATTACATCCATCTACTGCAATAAGGAAGCATCCAAATCCATGCATAGATAAACCAGTGAAGACATCCCAATGGAAGAAGGCATCAACCACCCAACCATGTGGAACCACCCCCCATGCTAGGAGATGACACATGGTCCCAACATACATGTTCCAAAATAAAAACTACAACAAGGAGGCTCAAATAAACATCCATAAGCAACTCATATGTATTCAAATCCACATATAACAATCAAGAGCCTCAATGCAAAATAATGAATCAAAGCCATATCAAGGGCAATCAAAATTTGGTACAAACATGAAATAATTCTCTACAAAAAGGCTCATCAACTTGCTGGAGCAACCACAAAGCATAAACCTCATAATCATGACATATCAATAAATTGAAGAATAAAAAAACCACAACGACAAGGCATATCAACTTGCCGAAGCATAAAACCATATAAAATAACCAAATTAGATAAAATACAATGCTGGAAAATATTAGAAAACTTCAACATAAGCCTCTAGTACAAAGACAGATCCAAAAAATTCATCATAGATAAGCAAAACTGAGAAAAACACCAAGACAACAAAGTTTAGTGCATCTTCTGCTTAGAGTAGTGCTTTTACCATATTTTGAAGTGCATACATCATGCCTTGCAGCGCATATGACAAATTTAAAATCACATATGATAACAGTTAAAGCACATTTGCTTACAAATATCACATATACAGAGACTGGTAGCGCATATACTACCCAATATAGTGCATACAATAAACAGAACAACGCATATGGAATGTAAAGTGGCGCATATGTCAAAAATTATAGTGCATATAAGGTTTTAGCGTATTTGTCCAAAATCAGATACAGATAGATAAAACTTTCAGTAAGAAAATAAAATTCAAAGGATCACAAAAAACTCTCAAATAAGGGCTCAAAAAAGAAGCCTAGACAATACGAAATGCATGATATAAACAGAGTATAAATCCATAGACAACAATGAGAGTTTGCACAAAACAAAGCCTCACGACTCCCAACCAAAACTTCACCAGAAATGATTCATAGAAGGTCTTCATGGCTCGATAGCACAATGACAATAATAACAAACTCAAATAAAGATTTAAGGAGACAAACCCCAAGCATAAACAATCACATACAACAAAGAAGAAATCTCTAAGATATCTCTCTTACGACAATGCCAGACTGGGATATTCACAAAGAAAACCAAATACATTTCCAATTCCTCAAAAAATACAATAAGGCTCTCAATACCAATGCAAATCCAAACTCAAAACACAAGCTATGAACAAGAATCAACACAGATAAATTCACAGGGTCGTGCATTCATGACAAGGCCAAAGTCACATAATAATTTCTCCCCAAAACTATATTATAAAACCATATGCTATAATTTTTCCATGAAATATTGAACCCCAAAACTATAGGAAACTATAGAGATAGATATATTTTTCCAAATACACCCAGAAAATAGTCTTTTCTGTAGACATGGAGAAGACAAGATTCAAAAATAAAATGCAAAAGAGAGATCCTCCAACCTGAAATGTGAAGTGATGGAAGGATGAAAATCTAATGAAGAGCCCAACAATCAAAGCAACAAAACAAAATCCTCAAGCTCCAAATCAAAATGCATAAGAAATATTCCAAATGGTAACCCAACACAATGCACATGTTGCTGAATAAAAAGAATTTCATTCAAAAACCTAACCTCAAAACTAGCCAATGAAAATAATCCAAAAACCAATAAATCTTACCTACCCCACCTTATATTATATTTTATTTCCCCAATACATATTTGACCAATAATGATTAACGGTAGGTAGGTAATATAAAAAAAATTATTTACCAAGTAACAAGAGAATATAATAACAAAAATACTATAAGTATTATTTACCAATGCATTAATAATAACCGTGCCCTATAAATACTATGGGCTATTTTAAATAAAGTCAATTAAACAAATAAATAAATACAAATAACCAAAGTATAAATAAATAGTCAAAGGCATTAGGCTTTCAGACAACTTAGACCTCGTAAACATCCAATTTTCAGATGATACTATTGTATTTTTGGATTTAGGCCAAGATAACATGGATGCCTAATTGCTAAATATTTTTTTGGGGGAAGCCTCTAGGGCAAGGATCTCGCAAACCAAATCTACCTTGTTAGGGTGGAAAGATGAGCGTCATGGGTGGATATCATAGTATGGTTTGCAATGGGGAGGCCCTGATAAGGTTGTTAGGTACCTTGGCATCCCCTTCTCGGTCTCTCCCTGTCTTAAAAATATGTGGCTGTGGATTAGAGGGAAAATTGAGAAAAAGTTAAGGAGATAGGATAGGCAACATCTGTCCCTTGCTGGTAGGGTGCAGGTAGTTCAAAATATCCTTTCATCCTACAGTATTTAGTATGCATCAATTTGGATGTTCAACAACTAGCAAGTTAATGAGATTCAGAAAACTATCAGAGCTTTCTTATGGTCGGATGGAAAAGGTACTAGGAAAATGCATGTGGTTAAATGGAATTGGTGTTGTATGGATAAGAAAGTGGGGGGTTTGGGTCTTAAATATATTAGGTTGCAAGAGAAATGGTCTTAAATATATTAGGTTGCAAGGAGTTTCTCTTGCAACCAAGTGGATTTTTCATGCTCTTGATGGAGAAGAACCATGGAAGGTTCTTATCAGAAATAATATTAAGATGGCAATTCCCAGAGGTGCCAAATCTTGGAAAAAATTGCCCTTTAGTGATTTAGTGGCTGGGACCTTTGTAGTATCAGTCCTGGGTTCTTGTGTTTTTAAGTCAATTTGGAAAGCATGGGAGACAATTAGGGTCAAGATATCTAACAATCAAATCAACAGGGATAATTTAATATGTGGTAAAAGATCATTGTGGTGGAACTTGTTCCATAAATTTAAGCCCCTTGCCCTTACTCAAGGCTACTCTACCAAAAATTGGGCTAGCAAAGGTATTTGTTCTTTTAAACATATTATTTCTAATGGCTTCCTTGTTTCATGGGAGGAGCTAGCTAGTAAGTTTAACCTATCCACCTCTAATAGGAGGACTTATAATATGATCAAAACTGCTTGTAACGTTTTGTAGCTCTCGAAACAATGCAAGACACAAGATAACATGTACTCTGAGTTCACTTGGCCAAATGGTAAGACTCTTGGTAAGGTTAAAGTTAAAGATATTTATAATGATCTCAATTTCAATGACTCTATATTGGTTTAAATTAATAATATTTGGCATTTTGATATTTCTGCCGCTACTTGGGCTAAATTATTCAGTAGTTTGTGGGGTTGTCCAGTGACACCCAAAGTAAAATGTTTTAAATGGTTGTTTATGCTCAACAAATTGCCATCCAAAAGAAATATGAATAATGATGAGACATGTTATGTTTGTAAAGTTAGTGAATCTATTAAGCACATTTTTTTTTTACTATTGTGGCAAAGGAAATTTGGATTATATTTGGATTCTCTATTCCAGATTCTATTGATATCATGAATATTGTTCTTGTATTTATCCAGGGTGTGAAGAAGGACACTAACCTATTTTGGATCATTTTAACAAGTGAAATTTTATGGCATATTTGGAAAATTAGGAATGAAGATATCTTTCAGGGTAAGGTTAGAGCTCTCATTAAGTCCTTTAGAAGACTCACTCTACAATTTGTTATGATGCAGGTCACCACTATTATGAGACTAAAGGAGGCTAAGTTTAAGAGATTCTTGAGGGATGGGCACACCACTATTTTTGTAGATGAGATTTACCAAGGATGTACCTAGGATAGAGGCAATAGGCACAAGACCCCATTCATGTATGCGCTAGACGCTCTCATGAACGAGTTTCAAAGGCTTAGAGAGACTATACGTGAGCACATTGAGATGATAACCCAGATCAGAGATGATGAGAGACAGATTTGGATGGAGGGTCCCCTTGGTTGGACCATGTGGATTGAATCCTAGTATCTTGTTTATGGTTTTGATCAAACTTATTTCTATTTTGTGGACTTATGTATAGGTTTATAGTCACTGTTATAGTTATATGTTATATTTATATGAGGCCTAATATGGTCTCAACCAACTGATCTCGATGGTGTTTTTTTTATACTTGTTTCTATCTCTATTTCTAATATAAAAAAAGTATAAATAAATAAATAAAATCCAAATCCATTAATAAAATATTAATCAACACTAAAGTATAAAAGCAACATTAAACAATAACTCAATATAATATTTAAACAATAATATCAAATAAACAATAAATCAATAATTAATAAATAAATACTAATTCCCAAATAAATAAATAATCAAATTAAACTATAATAATCCATCAATTAATTAAATAAATAAATAAACAACTACATACTCACAAACCAACAAGAACCACACATCACTAAATAGCATGACGAAGCATGCCAAGATAACTGCAACCCAAGGTAGACATATTATGTAATGTGCCACCAAGAAACCCTAAAGGATTCAGCTAAAACTCTCAAAAGGAGTGCAAATATATACATTTTAAAACATTAATGAACTTAAATATGCATTAAGTTAAACATTGCAATAACATTTGCACAAGCCGAATACTTAACTAAAACACCTAAAGGGTTTCCAACGAAGATTACTCGATTAATCCAATTAACAATGAGATTGACTAAACCTACTCAAGATAGAATGATTACCACATGAACATAGCAATTAAATACCATAAGAGATTAAACTAAGCATGATTGAATATATACAACTTCCATTAGTTACAGTACATCACTAAAGCTACATTCATCATAATCCATATTACTGCATTTAATTAATAACTTCATACATAGAATTAAGATTAATATCACCTAAATTACATTATAGATTTTCACCATAATACCATTCATATATCCAAAATTAAAAGGAACCAGATGAACAAATACACCATACAACATAAATTGATAATGAAGTTCACCCCTAATGGGCTACGTTTTTGGGTCCGCTTCAAGTGCAAGACCATTCTATTAAATAAAAGATGAAAAATACATAAGGTTTACATCAATTACATCTTGCCATTAGGGAACACATAAAAAAATGACACATATGACCACATAGGGTCCAAGAGATACATGAATGATCCAAGAAGAAGGAAGAGGATCCATCTGAAACATGGTATGGAGTAAATACAAGAGAACAACTGGAGTACCAGTGACACTAATTCTGCGCAATCCATCATAAGAATCCCATGGTCTAACATAAATATCAGGGTCTCACAAAAACCATAAACAATCATATATGACTCCCACAATAGTGCTCCAAGTAAAATCAACGTAAATTGCACACTAGTGAACATAAGGGAAGACTGTCATCACATAGCTTGGTTTGGTTATCCTGACAGGCCTCCATAGGTCCTAACCCCCATCATGGGTTATCCTGGTAACTTCTCCGGAACCCTCGACCCCATCCAAGTCTCATGTGGACCCAAACAATCCTTTCGTGAGGACAAGGTTGTTGGTTTGCCATTCCAGGCCTTCCCACTGCTTCCTGAGTCTATACAAGCACTCAACCATGAGCGGGGAACAATGAATATTATTTAATGTTTGAGCTACCAAACCCCCTAATATATTATTAAGTTATCACTTATTTAGACAAACATTTGATGGGTTACCCTACTTACCACTTTGGGCATGACCCCCACTCGAAAGCCACTCTCCCTTATGACACTACACAAACCAAAGGAATCCAAGGCATAACAAAAAGACAATTCCACAAAAGGAAGTTCAAAATAAAAAACTGAGTAATTCACTAGGTTACCCAACTCCACCATCTAGGTTTAATCAACTGAAGTTAAAACACAATTTGGTCTACTCATATGCCAAGACCACAACAAAGATAAAAACCAAGAAAGGTCAAAGTTCACACTTAACCAAAAATCAAAAGAACTCCCAAAACCAAGATATAAAGATGAAATTATACACAAAGTTCAAAACGATAGAAAACCTCTTGGCCAAACAAGCCCTTACACAATGTTAACCAACTGACAATTCTGTGACTCAAGACATGAACAACCATGAAGACCACCGCATGACAACTTCTTAATAATTTAGCCCAGGACTTGTGGTTTCAAAAATAAATGTGAATACAATAATTAAACATGCATCTCCGCTAACCTAGATTGATAATAATTTTCCATTTCGTTTAAAACACAAATTGATCAAGGTTCTCTAATTCCGCTAAGTTTCAAAATAGGCCATTTAATAATATCATCGTTTCACAATACATTAAAAGCCACAAATATATATATACATTTAAAAATATAAATTAAATCATTCATTTATTAATCTAATATTTACTTTATTTTTCCAAAATAGAATGTTTTATATATATATATATATCTCTGTGTGTGTGTGTGTTGGCAATTGACACTCAATTGGTTGGTTTCAATATGTTGTCATTGATGGCAACATGGCAACATGGCCCGACTTCATATTTTGGTTTAGTTGTGTACTGTCAGACACTTCATCGGCACCAACACCGACAAGTTGGAAGGAATTCTTTGGTTACTAGCATTGCAGGTCGACATGGTTCACATTCAGGTTATCGGTATTGGAGACTGACATCAATTGGGAGATTCAACATCGGCAATTGTTTTTGATATTCATGTATTTTTGAGCTGACATGTATATTAATATTGTAATTGTCTTTGCAAGTCGACATAAGGCATGATGGATTGTAAAGGGGTATATAGGTCAGTTGATTAGATCACATTGTAATATGTATGTATAGGAAAGGATATGGATATGTAAGGTTATGGAATGTAATGGAGATGCGAAATATATAACAAAGATCATGTATGTGAGGATATTTATGTAAGAGAGTATTCCAGTAAGGGTTTAGGGTTTCAGACCAGAACAAACAGAGCTTAACCAGAAATGTATTCAAGCATAGAAGATGTTATCATTGCAGTTCAATCATTTCTCCGGATTGTAGTTTGGATTTGTATGTAGTCAGTGAGGCTCCTTTTGTGATTGAGTAGTATGCGCTAGGTTGTAAGCCTTCCTGCAAGTGCAAGCCCCTATATTTTGTAATATCTCTTCATATGGCTAGTGAATTGATATTGTGGGTCACAAATCCCACCATGGTTTTTCCTCTTTGAGGTGTTCCATGTATAATTCTCTATGTTATGGTATTCATTTGTGTGATTAGCTTATTGGTTGCTCTACTTATTTCAATTCTATATGTACCGGTATACCGGTTGGTGAATGCATGTTTTAATAAGGTTAAAATTGATCATTCCAGTAGAACATTGATTCACCCCCCCTCTCAGTTTTCTTGGATTCCAACAATTGGTATCAGAGCCTTGTACCTCAGAGGAAGTATAACATCTTGAGGGAGATCCGGAATCTGGAATCCATGGATATGAGTTTAGAGAAGCAACTTGAGGTAGCACTTGAAGATTATGATGCTGAAAGGATGAAGAACTTGAAGTTACAAGATGAATTGAATTCTGCTTAGGAATTCATTCTTGTCCTACATGAGAGACTATCATATGTTCAAGCTAGGAGGAAGGAACTTTTACAGAATAAGGATAATGAAGAGAAAGATGCCCTTAATGAGAGATGTTAGAAGCTAAGTCAGGAGAACATGGTTATGAGGAATGAAATGCAATTTATAACTATGAGGATATCTAAAGAGATTGAGGACCAGAAGAAAAAGGAAGAAAATCTTGTTGTATATGTGAAAAATAAATTTGAATAATGTGGAAGGTTGGCTCATGAAAATGATATGCTGAGAATTGATTTAGTACAAGCCTAGAGTAATGAACAAGAACTTGAGAGACAAATGATAATTTTGAGAGATGATTTGACTATTGCAAGTGAGTATAAAGAAAAAATCAAGATTAGTTCAACACAACTAGATGAGTTATTGAAAAGACAAAGAGAGAATGGAGATTCCAATGGACTTGGATTTGAACAAGGTTAGAGTTCCGGTACTGCAAATGAAGATCAAAACCATAAGGCATTGGTAAGGCAGTTTAATGCTTATAAATTTAATGGTAGATGCTTTGTTTGTAATAAATTTGGTCACATGGCTAGGAAATGTAGAAATAGAGCAAATCAGAACCCTGATTATGCTCCTAGTCAATGTTGTAAATGCAATAAGTATGGTCATAAGAGAGAAGATTGAAGAATGAATGTTAAGTATTATGCATGTGGAAAATCTAGACATATGGCTAATCAGTGTAGGTCAAGCAATTATACCAATTTTAGCAAATCAATTCAAAAGAACAATGTTACATGTTATGCATGCAATGAGGTTAGACATATTGCTAAGTTCTGTAGAAGCACAAATCCAGTGGTTGGTAATGATGGATCAAATAATAAAGGGAAAGAGAAGGTAAATGAAATTCGACAAGATCATACCCATATATGGGTCAGGAAGTCAGAAGAACAATTAGTAGATGGCAATGCACTGGTTACTCAACCGACAGAGGAGGTTGCTCCTGCACCGGCATGAAGCTCATTCGGTAACTAAGGAAGATGCCTTAGGGGTAGGAAAAATTCATGAAGACATTGCTTATGCCCTAGGAAGAGGTTCTGGAAGATGTTCCAGACATTGGAGATTCTTATCCAACATGGAGATGTTTGATCGAGATCCGGTATCTTCCACCGGAAGTCATTCATATCAATGATGGATTAGGGTTTCTTGGAGGTTAAAATGATGAATTAACTTCATTTATGATCACTTTTCATTAAGAGATATTTTGAGGAAGTCTAAGGTGATTCATTGCGATCGATATCTTCATGAGTGATTTCACTAGTGATCGGAAGAGTTCTTTAGGGTTTTTCACTGGCAGCTATTCATAGGTATTTATCTTTCATCATGGAAGTGGGATCATCATCTGTACCTATATTTATTGAAAATCCTACTGTTGTTGAGGTCAAGGACCATCCCAGGCCTATTTTCAAGCGATATCTACATATTGCTACCCTGGATGATTCGATTGGTGCATTTTCCTGTGTCCCGGAAGGAGTCATGTATGTCGAAGATGTTAGAGCTTACATTCATTGTCATATTGAGGATTTAGGAATGAGTGATATTAAGAGCATGTACATGTGAGAGTTAATGGGAGATTCTGGAAAGATTAAGCTTGAGTACTAGCATATTGAGGATCTAAGGTTTATCGACATTCTGGATATGGAGAATTTATTTGGTTAGATAGACCATATAAGATCTTGAAGAAGGTTATTAGGGCCATCACCAGTTTATCGCAGGTTGGACAATGTCTCGAGAAGAAGGTTTCTAATGATCAGGTCAACAAGATCATCGATGCAACATTGGACAAGTGATCAATGAGGATTAGTACTATCACCGATAGAGATATCGGATTCGGAAACATGGTCATTGGTGACAAGGTAACTCAATCAAACTGACTGAATTCTTTTTCTAGATCCTGCATTTATGCATCTCATAAGATGATGAGAGAAAATAAGAAGTGAGATCTATGTGGTTGGATGTTGGATGAATTGTTGATTAACCTAGGAAAGATCAAAGGAGAGAAGAAAGGAACATTTTGGTATGGAAACATAATTGTTTGTTTAATGCTATTTTTCATTAATGAGACTCCCAGTTTTGGGAAGACAATGGGCATTCAATATCCCAGTAGGGAGGCAACTAGAACAATCAATTGCTACATTGGGTAGTCAGAGAGATGAAAAAGTGCGGGGTTACTTTAAAGCACTTTAGAAGGATATGTATTCTAGGGAGAGGGTTCCAAAGCACATTGTTAAGAAGTACTCAACCAAGATATGCTTCATGGTTAAAAAAGATGATACTTTGATGGAAGCTGTAAAACCTCGGAAGATTTGGATTGAGGAAATGGGTTATGAAGTTGATGCACATATTCTAGATGCTTATGCACAGTTGCTAATTGATGCACCTATTGATGAAACTGTAAAAACCTTTGGTACTGCTAAGCAAAAGAAGTAAGAGGTTGAAACTGAGTTCAACCGAAAGAAGAGGGAGAAGTAGCAAGGCAAGGCAAGCAAGTTTGTGGAATAGGTTTCATAGGACATCAAGGCACTAATAGATGTTTTTCTGGAGAAAGGAAGGAAGAGGAAAGAGCCAAAAATATTCATTGAGCCAATTGCAGCAAAATTTGGATCTGATGATGACACACCCTTAGCATTCAAGAGGGTATTAAGGAAGAAAATTGAAGAGACTAAGGTAGAAGCAAAGAAGCAACCGGTTAGGAAAGTTACTATCAGGGTACCGGCACAAAAAATAGCACCAAAAGAAACACCCTCAACCCCATCCGGTACTGGAAGAAGGAAGAAGAAGGATGACATTGATCTTGCACTTGTATCTAGTAATGTAACTATTAATGCACCTAAGAATTGTGCAGAATTAGTAGATGAAATAACTAAAGATGGTATATTTAAGAATATGTAATTTTATTATGAGCATTTGGATGATGATGAACAAAGAGAAGTAGAGGAATTAGTTTTGTTGTATATGGATATTTATAAGAAAGCCTTGTTAGAAATTGAAAACTAAATACCATCACATTTATATGACGTATTAGATGCTAGAAGATTATCAACAATGGAAGAGGATAGGAATATAAAGATTCAAGAGTTGTTATCTGTTTGTGTTTCTATTAATCCAGAGGAGATGGATAGGACACTTGAGGTTGTAGATATAAATTTTTTTCACATCAAGCATAGAATAATAAGTCTTATGTTAGGTAGGGTTAATGAGATAGTCAAGGAGACCCACAAGGCATGGGTTAAATTCTTTTCAGAAAACTGTGGTAGTTATACTTCACTGGAACCCAAAATAGATAATACAGATATCCCGGTTGAAGGGAAAGGTAAAGGTATTGTGGGTATTTCACCCTCAATTTTGAAAAACATTAAGATATTGGATATAGAGCCCCCGATAGAGACTAATGTACATGCAAATGTTGAGATAGCGACAAAATCAGAGAGTGTAAAGGTTGCAAGTGTATAGGTTACTAATATTGAGGACAATAGTCCTGTGGATCAGAACGTACAGGATGAGGACATAGTTCATAAGGAGGAACCAATAGTAACTGAGGCTGCACCAAGTTGTGAAGCCACCAATGCAAGTGAGGAAGCTATACAAGTTAAATCATTAGAGGAGAAGAAAGGGGAATGTGACAGGGAACCGGTAGTGAGTCCATCATTGTTGTCAATCGATACCTCATAGGTTGAAAAGAAAAGCATAACAAAGATGAGTTCTACTAAACTCATGATGTTGTCTGCATAGAAAATGATAAAGGAGGGATTTATGGACAGAGGTGTTATTGATCAGTCTATCACTGTTTTGCATAGACTTGTCCCGGAGTGCAAATTTGACAATGAAGCAAGCCCATCCGACAAGATTAAGATAATCATAGAGCACATTTCAAAGGACTTTCAGTCTTTACAACAAATATCAAACTGAGAGGCACTAGAGAGGTTTACATAGGCAAACAGAACTACATTTGATCAAATGATTGAGTCAGAGAGGAAGGAGATTAATGATAAGTTAAAATTGATAGATTACTATTTAAGGTAGTGTACTAATATCTATAGAGTATATTGTAACACAAGTCTACTTATAGTTGAGATAGATAAAAGGATTAAGGATATTCAGGAGGAGATTGTAGGTATAGCCAATTCTTTTGATGGATCAAATTCTTTAACTACATCTATTGATGGTCAAATTATGGTTTTGGAAGCCCAAGTTTTAGCTCTTGAGAGGGAAAAAGATAAAATCATAAGGAGAGCCAGAGGTCTTAGAGGATTGGTGAGTCCCCAGTTGGATTCATTAAGTGTACATAAGAAAGTGTGTATAGATATGGTTGGTAAGCCCACATTGACAAAGCTTAATGAGAAAGAGTTATATGCCCATATGCTAAATGGACTTGTATCTATTTCCAACACTTTCAAATTAGGTTGGGATACTTATCTAGAGCTTTTGGAGAAGGCCTATCCGGAAATTTTCAAATATATTTAGCTCCTGCAAGGTATTTTGGGACATTCATTGTACAGTCTTTCATTCTTCATCCTAGTTTTTGGTATTTTTGGCATTGATGTCAAAGGGGGAGTATAGGTGAAAAATATATTCTTGGCATCAGGAGATATGGAGTATTTTGTTCAGATGGATATTCAACTCAGGGGGAGCAGGCTCAGGATGAAACCGACAGATGGAAACCATGATCATTTTTCATATGAGTGTTGCCATCAATGCCAAAGGGGGAGATTGTTGGCAATTGACACTCAATTGGTTGGTTTCAATATGTTGTCATTGATGGAAACATGGAAACATGTTCCGACTTCATATTTTGTTTTAGTTATGTACCGATAGACACTTCACCGGCACTGGCACTAACACTAGCAGGTTAAAAGGAATTCTTTGGTTATCGACATTGCAGGCCGACATGGTTCACATTCAGGTTATCGGTATTGGAGGCCAACATCATTTGGGAGATCCGACATCGGCAATTGTTTTTTATATTCATGTGATTTTGAGCCAACATGTATATTCATATTGTAATTATCTTTGTAAGCCGACATAAGGCATGATGGATTGTAAAGGGGTATATAGGTCAGTTGATTAGATAATTTTGTAATATGTATGTATAGGAAAGGATATGGATATGTAAGGTTATGGAATGTAATGGAGATGAGAAATATATAAGAGAGATCATGTATGTGAGGATATTTATGTAAGAGGGTATTCCAGTAAGGGTTTAGGGTTTCAGACCGAAATAAATAGAGCTTAACTGGAAGTGTATTCAAGCATATAAGATGCTATCATTGCAGTTCAATCATTTCTCCAGATTGTAGTCTAGATTTGTATGTAGTCAATGAGGCTCCTTTTGTGATTGAGCCATGTGCTCTAGGATGTAATCCTTCCTACAAGTGCATGCCCCTATATTTTGTAATATCTCTTCATATGGCCAGTGGATTGATATTGTGGGTCACAAATCCCACTGTGGTTTTTCCTCTTTGAGGTTTTCCACGTATAATTCTCCATGTTATGGTATTCATTTGTGTGATTGTCTTATTGGTTGCTTTACTTCTTTCAATTCTATATGTATCGGTATACCGGTTGGTGAATGCATGTTTTAATAAGGTTAAAATTAATCATTCCAGTAGAACATTGATTCACCCCCCCTCTTAGTGTTCTTGGATTCCAACTATATATATAATATATATATATATATATATATATATATATATATATATATATATATAATATAATATATATATATATATATAGAATATATTTTAATTAATTAATAATATTAAAAAAAAAATTAAAACTTAAAAAATATATATATATACAATTAAAATTTTTTTTTTGAAAAAGAAACCCCACCCCATGTGGTGCTGCAATCCTCACCACGTGGTGGATTGCAACCCAATTATATGGGCCTACAACATCACATATGGGTGTTGGAGCTCCCATGAAAGGGAAGGGAGGTGACGTGAGGTTGAGCTACGAATCCCCCACCACCCACAAATATATTTTTATTTTATTTTTTTAAAATTTTATTTTAAAAATAAACCTTCCCAGAAAAGTCAAAACTCAGAAATTTTCTAAGTTATTATTATTATTTTTTTAAATTTTAAAACAACCCCCCCTAGTAAACATACAGACTCAGAAAAATTTATGAGAAAATAATTTTACCAGAATTTTTTTTTAAAAACAATAAACCCCAAAACAAGTAAACTCGGAAATTTTTTTGAGAAAATTACCAAAGAATGAACCTCTTTTTTTTTTTGAAAATTTTGGCAGTATAACAGCTTGCCAGGGAGATTTTTTTAAAAACTAATTCAATAAAAGTGTTAGCATGTGGTCAGTAACACATAAATCAAATTAACAACTAATCATACATAAGAATGAGTGCGTAATAAACATTCACCGATACATACATCAAGCATAATACCTGAATATAACATCACAACATGGTATATCAACCATCCAAGTAAGCCACTAAAAGTCAACCAAGGTCAAACTGGGTTTAAAAGAGTCTAATCAGGGGAGGGGTACTACATCTTAAGCCTAGAGTATATGAAGGGAATTCATTCCATCTCCGAAAACTTTCCATTGGGATTTAAATACACACTTAGACCCGTGAAGCCAGGTGGAGTCGATGTCTGGTACTTGCAATTCTTGCATCCACAAAGCCAAGATGCAACATATACAAATATTTCATAGAAAAGCAAGTGATAGAGAATCACAATGCCACATCATGCTCGCAATGAGTGATGTGACATCATGCCTATCATGAAGACAATCATAGAACACACATACACATCATAATGGCAATCGTCACATATAATCATGAAATAGGGTTAGTATAACCAAAATGTCATCAAATCCACAATCAATATAATTTATTCAACATAGAAAAGCATATAGGATCCATCAACATATGTCCATCATATAGCATGATCATAAATAGCAAATATCATCAACTACATAGGTCATCACGTAGCATATGTTCATATAATGCCTAGCATCATCATAAACATCTGAAATGTAAAATAGAGTCATAATCCTAATCCAAAGCATCATAAATGAGTATAGAGAAGTCTATCATGCATGAAACAAAAGACAAGTTGAGGAGGGACACTACAATATGTATAGATTGATCAATCTATGAGAATTACCATTCAATTTCATAATGTTTTGAATTCCTTAGAAATAGCTTCCTCAACAACCTATCCTTTATTAACAAAACAATGTATATTGTAGTGAAGGGTACTACATGTTTATTTGACTCACCCTTTCCATTATACATTTAAAATCAAGATATCATAAAACCCATAAGTACTGGAGGTAGAAGAACCTCAAATACTAATGGAGTATGTGTAGCATCCTTAAATTAATCAATGTCTTCTCCATCAGGTATTACACCCACTATTTCTTAATATAATATATTTTTGCATTAGTGCATATATGGTAGTGAAATAAACAACAAAATTGATGGCCATTAGGTTGAGTCTAGGTAGGATCTATAGAAATTTTATGAATACTTGGTTGTTATGTAAGGAATGAGGTATGAATTGGGAAATAAATTTGGAGAAATAAATTTAATGTGATGTGTTCATAGGAATGGATATAGAAAATGAACAAGGAATGATCATGCTAGGGATGCCATAGGTGAGATAAATGGTGCATGCAATAGGCTCGTTTGTAATGGATGGAATAGGAGTAGATGTGTAATATGTTATTTAGAAATTATTTGTATGGATAGACATAGAAGAAATGAAAAAATTATCATTCGTGATGTGGCTAGGCTATTTGCAAACCCAAATGTAAGGGGAATATAGGCTTAAGGAGAATTTCAGATTTTATAATATCTCTCAACATGTAAATATTTACTTAGAGATAGATGACATTAGAAAACTAATGGACTAGGATTGAACTTCTAAAAAATATCTCAAGGGAAGAAAATATTACTTGATTAATGTCTAATATTTGTTCTTGGGAGCTTGCATTTGGAGGTGTATTATGCCACTAGTAATATTTTCATAAACAAAGGAATAAAATATAAGTCAAGCAAGGAGAAAAGTATAAGGATTTGGAAAGATCCTTGCATTCTTAATTACCCCTTAATTAGATATGGGTGGGAAGGCCTTATCATTAAATTATGAAAGGACCCTTTGGAAATAAAGTTGTATACTACACATGGTGGTGGAGAACAATATGGTGAATTATTCCCACATTCCTTTGGATTAACTTTCTTAGATGGACTCATTATTGTAGACCTTCCATATATATTCCCCAAGGTGTAAATAGGTTCACGTTTTAGTATAGGTAGGAACCTCTAACAAATATTTATTGATTGCATTGAGAATCACTTTTCTTTTATATCAAACTATTTGGTATAAGATTTGGTTTCCCCCTTTCATCTCAAAGATTAATTTTTTAAATAAATAAAGTTTTATTCTAGTAGCATTAGAGAAGATTTTCGATTTTGAATTTATTCATTAAATTTGTGTTTGGTTACATGGAAATATAGGTTCCATTAAAGAAATAAAATTATTATAAATTATTTTATTAATAATTAAAATTAAATTTAGATATATTTGATTTAATTTTTTTATTCTTCAATATAATTTTAAGTTTCATGTAGTAAAATGAAATTATTGACTTGTTTGACAATGGATTCATGAAATTTTCTTTAGGGATTTGTTGATTATTCAAGTATATAGATATAAATAAATATTATAGTGACCTATAAAACTACTCTAATCTATATAAGCACAAAATAATAATTCTCCATGTGTCATCTATCCTAATTCTTCCTCATGGTATTCTACATAATAATTAATCTTTATCCCTTTAATATTAGACATTAAAACCATCTACATGTGGATTTAAATCTTGATTTTTCTTTTCTTATCATCTATCATCAATCTTCCCCATTGTCCCACATGTGTGAGCATAGTAGAACTCATCCTACTCTTTGAAAGATAATGATCTCCCTTCTTGGCCTTATAAGCTTTTTTGGCATCCGGCCTGTTTGCCAAAAGCTGGTGCTTTTGCTTGGTTGGCAGTTCAAGATAGGGTTCTCACAGGCATGAGATTGGATAGGTTGGGTATCACTGTTGCCTTCACATGTGTGTTATGTAAAAAACACTTGGAATCCTCCTCCCCTCTCTTTTTACATTGTGACTTTACTTATCAATGTTGGCAGTGGTTGTTCGATAAATTGAATCTGACATTTGATATGGGAAAAGACCTGATTACCTTCTTTAGTTCTTGGCCACTTTTGTTTACTTCATCCTTTAATGCATGTTTGTGGATTATTTCTCCATCTATTTTAATATGGAATATTTGGTTAGAGCGTAATAACATGATCTTTAGAAACACTAGCTCTTCTCTCCCTGAGGTTCTACTGAAGATTGAATTGTCCATTTCTGAGGTTGCTTTGTCGCATATAAGTAGGAACTTGGATAATCTCACTTCTTTTTCTCATTGGGATAGTAGGGTGACTAGAGTTTGGAGCATGTTATCTGCCCTTCCCTCTCACGGATCAATTTTGATAAAAGGTGATGCCTTAAATAAAAGAAAGTTGGCATCTTGGAAACCACCTCCTCTTGGTAAGTTTAAGTTGAACTTTGATGGTGCTTCTCATGGAAATCCTGGTTTGGCTGGGGTAGGCATGGTGATTTTTGATCATCACCCTCATATTATTCATGCTAGGTGTCATGCAATTGGTATTCAGTCTAATAATTTTGTTGAATTTAAGGCTTTGTCTTTGGGTCTGGAATTGGCTATTTCCCTAGGAATTAAAGACCTCATTATTGAACGGGACTCATTGGTGATCATTCAGAGTATGTTAAAAAAGAAATCTCATTGTTGGCAATTGAAATATCTTCTTGATCTTATTCTTCAGCAATTGGAATTCTTTGATTCTTTCTTCATTACTCATTGTTATAGAGAAATTAATCGAGTAGCGGATTTTTTAGCTAATCTTGCTATTGATATTAATGCTATTTTTCGTGATATAAGCTCTGTTGAAATTCCTGGTTCAGTTTTGGAATTCTTGCAATAAACATGAGGTTTTTTTGGTCTCTGACTTTTGATAAATTGACCCTCTATTGCCAGTCAGGATAGGCATGTTTATTGTTTATGCTCAGCTGGTAATCTAACTCTGTATGTGGTAATTTGTTATCATATATATAGTTTGGTTGTGAGCTGTCATAAGCATTAAGGGTGACTATGTTTATTGGCTCTGGTTCGTTCTTTTTATCTCCAAAAAGTTTTTGAGAGTGGTGGCTTGCTTTTGTTTTCTCTCATAGCTTTTTTTGAGGTTGCTCTCATACGAGGGATATTGATTTCATGATTTGTTAATTGTGACGTGCCATGGCCTTTTATATAATGATTATTGCCATACTATTTTTTGGCTTCAGTGGAGATATTATGGTACTTCTCACAGAGGTGATTATGAGGTTTAATCATTATTGACATATTGTGGTTCACCCAAGATGCATCTCTTAAAATGATTTTTTGGATAGTTGCTTTTTTCACATGAGCGGATCATTCATTATTATGAAAGGCGGTTAATTTATTATAGGCCTTTGGTTTAATTTGATCGAACATAATGCATCACTCGGCATGTTTTTTCCTGGCTTTTCACACAGATGAATAATTCATTACGGTGTATGGTGGCCAATTAATTTATGTTTTTCTTGGTTTTTTGTTTCGGCTATATATTAATTTTGGTGCAGAATGTTTTTGTTTATTTGCGTTGAGGGTGACTTAAGGAATACTTCTCTTTGTGGGAAAGGTAACTATTTTCTCATGTCTAATATTCTTTTGACTTATCATGTTTTAGTATCTACTCCTGAGATAGACATTGTCGACAATTATGGTTATGTTTCTGAAAAGCTTGGGAGAGTTTTTCTTTTGCATTATCTGGAGTTGGAGTCTAAAATTCGTAGGGTGGTGGGTAATCATTGGTTTATCTCTCCTTCTTTTATCTCTTTTTTAGAAGTTTTGTCTCATTTTTTTACTATATGTTATGATCTTCTATGGGATAAGACTCTGGTCCAACTTATTGCATCAAAATTTGTGGCACCTCCAATGCTTGATATGCATCATCTTGGGTCAGCTTTGGATAGTTATATTTTTGATATGGGTACTCTTCCTTATGGGGGCTTCCTTTCTGTTCAAAATCTTTTGGAAGATGGTCACTATGGAGATTTTCTCTTTGAAATTAGAAAGGGCCTGATTTGTGACACTATTGATGAAGCTCTAAAAGCTGTTGAGAGTTTGTTTGGTTTTATATCCCCCCCAGGTTTTGGCCAAAGCATGGGATGTGTTAATTGGCCTTCATGCTCTAATTAATTTCTGTTTTACTTCATCTGCGGCTCCTCTCCCTGCAGTTCCTATATAGTCTCTGGTTCCTTATGATGCTCTGCCTTCTCCTCTAGAGGAAAGCTCGAGTAATTGGTTTTTTGACTAACTGATTTCACCTCTTGCATATATCTCACACTTTTTTGCAGGCTGATTATGGGATGGTTTTTTGGGCAGTTCTCATTAACTCAAATTTTGGAGTTGGACATATTCAGCCTATTTCAGTTTTAGTTTTCCTTTGGTTCATATCTTCTGGTCTCCTTGGTATCTCAACATGATTCTCCACATTTTGTATCTCGGTGCTGATAATAGTTGATGGGCCCCTAGATCTTCTTGTTGAAATTTTTTTGATTCAGCCCTTCATTTTGTAACCAACTGAATGTTTAATCAGTTGAGATATATATCCTATGGGATCTTTGTACATAGGGAAACTATATGGGTATGGGGGAGACTTTGGGTCATCAGGATCTAGCTATTTTGTAAGGGTAGTTTAGTTTCTTTTCTTATGGCGACAACCGAAGGTTTTCTTGCGGGTTCTTTCCTGCCGGTATGCCTTTTTTGAACCCATTGTAAAAACTATCTAAAAATAAAAATTTATAATTATTAATAAATTAATGTTGATGTTTTAATAAATTAATTTAATATTAGTTCTAAAGTTAATAAATTAATGTCTCTGCAATTAAGTGATAGCAGGCTGCTCAGTGCTTGGGCAGATGTGGCGTGGGAGGATCCGCCGCATATGCCCCAATGGGTATTTTCCAAAGGGAGATGGGAAGATAGGGCTCCACAGATAGGCATGCATTACAGGGGTTTTCATTTGTTTTCGAAATACTTTCAGGGGTTTTTTAAGAGCAATTCGCGTCGTCACAAGGGGAGCTTCAATCTGCAAACACAGGGTGGAAATGGTCTGATAAAGCATAACATTGGGAAACAACAAGAAATTTTTGGTTGTGATAAATGATCGTTTGCTAAAGTGGTGGCCGCGAGAGTCAAGGACACTTCTAGGGCATCCGTGTCTATCAAACTGGTGGGTCTTTTGATATCTATGGCAAGGACATGATAATCTTGAGCAATAAAGCTCATTCTACTTCACGTCTAGATAAAGGTAATACAACGGATGTATCCCCGGTGAAAGAGTATGGTTCCCACTACCATGTTTTGATTATAGAGGTTCTTTTGTGGTAGAAAGGGCTTCTAGGTTACACTCTATTGCACTTTTGAGGGAATTCTAGAGTCCTCAAACCAATTTGTCTAAGTTGCATTCTAAATTGTGAAAACGTTGGCCTGGACTAGTTTGTTTTCAGTTATTATCAATGAATTCCTGCGTATTTGTTTTTGACTCCCCCCATTTTAGGGATGGTGTTCTTGTGAATTCATTTCATTGGTTTGGTAATAATTTGATTAGGGTTTCTACTTGGAAACCCTTTTTTGTCCCAGAATGGGTCAAGCTTAAAAATTTCCCGGTTTGGTTTGGATTGCCTAAACTTCCCTTCGAATTCATGGACCCAGAAGTGTTGAAATCTATAGGAGACAATTTTGGGAATTTTTTGACATCTAAATATATTTTTGAGGAAGGGAAGGTTATAGTAAAAATTTGTGTGTTGGTTTCTCCTACTTCCGTATGCCCAATTTCATGCAATCTCAAATCAAATGAGGGTATTTGGAAACAATCTATTGTAAAATTGGACAATGACCTTACTCAAAATTTGATTGTTGTGGATGCCCCTCTATTCTTGGATTTTTGTAATAATAATTCCAAAGCCGTTACAAACAATAAGGATGGTTTGGATGTTCTTGAGAATCCCATCCCTGTTAAAGCCTCTTCTATTTATGCCTTGGTTGAATCTGATTATCAGTCAAAGGAGGGTCCCTTGGGAAATAATGTTGTTCAATCTCTCCATTAAACCTCCACTGACAAATTGGAGAGTGTTGCAAACACTTTAAATCAAGTTGGTTTGGAAAGGTTTATTAATTATAAGCCTGCCTGTTAGCATCAAGGTGGCAATGCTAGCTGAGCTAACCAGACATGTCCTCCCCCCCCCCCAAGGTCCCAATCATTGTTTTTCTACTCAGAAGGGTGGGCTAGATGGCAATATAGGTGATAAGGTTTTTTGTTCTTTAGAAGGGCTAGGTGGTCATATAGATATTCCACTCAATATTGGAGGTGTAGGGGATAATGCCCCAGTTGAGTCTATTCCCTTGAGCCATGATGATGTTGTCCTAATTCAAAAGGTAAAAGAGTTAGCGTATAGTTAGCCTATCAAGGAGTTTGGCAAGCCTCAGGAGTCTCTAGATATTTCTCCAGATGAACACATGGCTCAACAAGTTGAGCATTTGTTCAATTTCAACAAGTTGAGCATTTGTTCAATTTTAACAAGGACCAATTAGAGGAGGAGGTTTCAGATAAGATTATGTGTTCTATTGAGAATGATTTGGATTTAATTCATAAAAGTTTGCCTCTATCCCCTTCCTTCAATCCCTTTGAGGTCCATAACAATGTTACCCAGGATGCTTCAAATCTAGTGGTTCCCCAAGAATTGGTGGCTTCTCCTCGGTCAAATTTAGTTAAAACTCCTATAGGCCCTCCTATTGCCCAAGTTGAGATGAAATTCCCTATCTCTGTCGTGTCTCTGAGAAGGGGTAGACCTCCAAAAAACTGCAAAACTCAATTGGAAATTGATGCAGGCATTCAACAAGTTTTGTCTGCTTCCCTTGGGGTTAAGAAGGCTTCAACCTTGTCTTTGGGAAAAGGGAAAAACATTGGCCATGGCTCAAGCTCCATCAAAAAGAAAAAGAAGAGTTTAATTAGTCCTCCGGTCACTAGATCTATGGCGGTTAAGAGGAGCTTACATAAAAGCTTTGGGGAGAACATTTCTTCCCCTAAGGATGAAAAGAGGGGAGTGTCGACCTCCCCTCAAGGGCAATGAGGTTCATTTCATGGAATTTTAGGGGCTTAAATGCCCCTAACAAGAGACGCTTGATCAAGTCTCAATTAGACTTGGTTAAGTGGGAAGTAGGCATGCTCCAAGAGACTAAGCTCTCTTTGGAGAATTCTAAGTTTGTATTTTCTTCTTGGAAGAAGTGGAAATTTCTGTCTTGCCCAGCTTCTAGGGCATCGGGAGGTTTGGCATTGTTATGGAATGATTTTGTGGTTGATGTTGAATTGGTTGCTTCTACTCCAAATTGGATGTTATCATTAGTGTCATACAAAGATTCTAGGTTTAAAGTATGGTTGTTTAATATTTATGTCCCCTTAGGTGTCTCGGCTAAATTCAGCCTTTGGAGAGAACTCATAAGGGTTTCATCCCCCCTTATAGATTATTCCTTTATTATTTTTTGGGGGGGATTTCAATGCAATTCTGAATTTGGATGAAAAATCAAGGGGTATTTGTCCTAATAAGAAGTCTATGGATGACTTTAATGCATTCACTTCTGATATGTCTATTTTTGATTGTAAGCCAAATAATGGTCTTTTCACATGGACAAGCATGAGGAAGAATTTTTCTCAAATTGTGGAGAGATTGGATAGATTTTTACTTTCCTTTAATTGGTTTGATTTAGATATTGAGTTTTTTTCATCTATCCTTCCCTTGACAGGGTCTAATCACTTCTCGGTTTCCCTTTCTGTTTTAAGAGATAGACCTTCCCACAAATTGCCTTTTAAGTTTGAACCCATGTGGTTTAGGGACCCTTCTTTCCTTTCCCTCCCGCGACAATGGTGGGGAGAGGCTCCATTCATTAGAGAATCTAGAATGTTTCAGATTGTCAAGAAGATCAAATTTAAAAAAAAAATACCAGGGAGTGGAATTCTCTACATTTTAAGAATATCTTTGAAGAAAAGCAAAGGATCTTGGATATGATTGATGTTTTGAATAGGCATGTGATACTGCATGGTATTGGTTCGAGGGTGTTTGATGAAATTAAGTCTCTTAGGAGTGAGTTAGAAGAAATTTTGGCAAGAGAGGAGGTATATTGTAGACAAAAATCTCAGAAGCTATGGTTAACTGATGGGGATAAAAATACATTTTTTTTCCATTCTACCACTAAAATGAAAAGGGCTAGGAGTAGGATTACTTGTTTTCAGGATTGTCATGGGAATATTCTTTCTGAGGCAGGGGACATTTCTAGTGAAGCAGTAAAGTTTTTCAAGAATCTACTTTCATCTGATAATATTGATGTCTCTAACAATATCTCTTCTCACATTCCCTCTCTAATTTCTCCCGATGACAATGGAATGTTAATGTCTCCTTTTTCATTAGAAGAGGTTAAGGGGGTTGTTTTTGCTATGAATCCAGATAAGGCACTTGGGCCTGATGGATTCACTCCTTTATTCTTTTAGAAATTTTGGGATTTTGTGGGTCTGGATGTTCTTTTGGCTCTTGAGGAAGCTAGGCGAAATAGGTCAATCCTAAAAGAAATGAATACTACCTTGATAGTTATTTTACCTAAGAAGGAGGACCCTAAAATTTTTGCAGATTTTCATCCTAAAGATTTATGTAATACCCTCTACAAGATCTTTGCCAAAGTGATTTCTATGAGATTGGCTAAACTTTTACCAAAAATAATCTCCCTTAAGCAAGGAGGTTTTGTTCCACAAAGGGAAACTTCTAAAGGGGATATAGTTGCTCACGAGGTTTTACATTCGATTTTAGTTGAGAAATATCCTACCATGATCCTTAAGCTAGATATGATGAAGGCTTATGACAAGGTCGAATGGAATGCGTTAAAATTTTTTTTGTCTAGGTTGGGTTTTTTGTTGGCTTGGATAAAATGGATCATGTCTTGCACCTCGGCTAGATTCTCAGTTCTTGTTAATGGGTCTCCTTGTGGTTTCTTCCACTCTTCTAGGGGTTTGAGGCAAGGGGATCCTTTGTCCCCTTTCTTGTTTATATTACTAGCTGAAACTTTGAGTTGGGCAATCAGATCAGTTCGAGTGAATGGTCTATGGAAGGGTATCAAAATTCAAAACTTTGACCAGAGGATTTCCCATTGCCTTTTTGCCGATGACACCCTTTTGTTTGGTAGTGCATCTTTGAAGGAGGCTAGAATCATTGATCAAGTGGTTAAGAATTATGTTTCATTTTTGGGTCAAAAGGTCAACAAGGACAAGTCTAAGATATTCTTCTTAAACACTCACTCTTTGATTCAGGATAAGCTTTAGAAGTTTTGGGGTTTCCAACTTGGGGATTTTCCTTGTAGCTACCTTGGGATCCCCTTTTTTGTTAAAAAGGTCAAGGTGGGTTTTTGGGACAAAGTAATTTCAGGGGTTTCAAAGAAAATCTTGTCATGGAATCATAAATGGCTTACCATGGCTGGGAAAATTGTTCTGATTAAGTCTGTGTTGAATGTGGTACCAATCTACTTAATGTCAATTCTCAAAGTTCCCAAGGTTGTCCTTGTCAGTTTAAAGGATACTCTGAGATCCTTTCTTTGGAATAATAGTAAGGATGGGAAATCTAGGATCCCCTTGTTAGCCTGGGATAAGGTCTGTCTTCCTAAAGAGCTTGGGGGGTCAGGAATTAGAAGTTTGGAGAATCAGAATCTGGCTCTGGGGGCTAAGCTAGTGTGGAAATCGTATGATAAACCAGATTCCCTTTGGGCTAAGATCATGCTTGCCAAGTATTTTAATAATGGAGTTAGAGAGTCTTTTTTGTGCGCCTCAAATTTTCCCCAGGGGTCGACTATTTGGAATTTTTTGGTGAAATGTAGAAGTGTCTTACTGCTGCATCTTTCTTGGGTTGTACATAATGGTAGTAAAGTTAGATTTTGAGATTATGCTTGGAATGGCTACTGTCCTTTGGATTCCATTAGGGACTGAACCCCATTAAAATCAATCCTTTCAGACAGATGGGGGATTTTTCTATCTAATTATTTTGATATTGTACATAATGGGCAAGTGAAGATGGCTAAATGGAAATCAATTGACTTTCTGAATGTTAATCCCAATCTAAAAGCAGAATTTTGTATTACCCTCAAAGATAGAATTATCATCTTGTCTGAGAGGGAAGATGAACTTATTTGGACTAAGAGCGCATTTGGCAAGTACTCTGTGAAAGATGGATATAATTCCCTTATGTCGGTGAAGGAATTTTCTTCTTGGCCTTTCAAATTATTCTGGCATCCGGCTTGCCTCCTGAAGGCAGGAGCATTTGCTTGGCTTGCTGTACAAGACAGGGTTCTTACAGGGATGAGATTGGATAGGATGGGTTTGTCTATTGTTTTCCCTTGTGTTTTGTGCAATAAGAATTTGGAATCGTCCTCTCACCTATTTCTTCATTGTGATTTTGCTTTTGGATGTTGGCAATGGTTGTTTGAGAAACTAGGTATGTCCTTTGTTATTGGCAATGACCTTCTCTCCCACTTTAGAGCCTGGCCTACCTTGTTCTCCTCATCTTTTTATGCTTGTCTCTGGCTTATCTCTCCATCGATTTATCATTTGGAACATATGGTTAGAAAGAAACAATAAGATTTTTAGAAAGTTATCTGCTTCACTTTCTGACATTTTAGTCAAGATAGAGGCTTCTATCTCGGAGGTGGCTTTGTCATACATTCATAAGAATTTGGAAAATCTGACATCCTTCTTTCATTGGGATGGTAAGATTATAAGGACATGGAATCTCTCTCTGCCATCCCTTCCCATGGGTCTGTTGCAAGAGGTCTAGTTATTAGTAATAAGAGACTTTCTGCTAGATGGGATCCTCCTCCTCTGGGCCATTTCAAACTTCATTTGGATGGGGCTTCTAGGGGTAACTCAGGATTGGCTGGGGCTGATATGGCCATTTTTGACCACAATGCAGTCTTAATAGCTGCTCAATGTCATGCCCTTGGTTCCCAGTCAAACAATTTTGCTGAATGCCAAGCTTTGTCCCTTGGGATTGATTTAGCTATTTCTTTAGGGATTAAAAATCCATTGATTCAGGGGGATTTGATGGTCATCATTCAGAGTGTTTTGAGCTATAAGAGTAATTGCTGGCACTTGAAGTACATTATAGATCATATTTTGGAGAAATTATCCTTCTTTGATACATTCTCATTATCTCATTGTTTTAGAGAATTGAATAGGCTGGCATATTTTCTAGCTAACATGGCAATTGACACTGGTGCTCAACTTAAGATTGTGGAGGTGTGCGATATTTCTCAAGACATCCTTCTTGGGTATTTGATCTAACCCCAAGGTTTTAAGGTGATTGTCTTGAGCTATTCTTTCCATTATCTCTTGAGGTATCCATATTATCCTCTTTTCTAATCAGATTGTATTTCTACCACATCTGTAGATAGGAGGTTGATAGGCTCTATTATGTTTCTATTTACATATGGTGTATTCTTAAAATTATGTATTTGGGTTAGATGTTGATGTGTATATCTCTTGAGGTGTGGTTAGCAGGTAAACTTCAGTTTACATCTCATTCTAAAGATTAATTTATATTCTGCTAAGGTATGGGTTCTAGGCTTCTTTATCTAACTATGGGTTTATGACAATTCATTTCAATTTACCTGTTTCTATTACCTTTTGAGGTACACATGTTATCCTTTTCTCGATTCAGATTCTATTTACACTACATGTGTAGATAGGAGGATAATATGATATATTATGCTATTGTTTACATATGGTGTGTTCTTAAAATTTGCTTCTGGGCTAGATGATGGGGTGTATATCCCATGAGGTATGGTTAGCAGGTAATTTGCAATTTTGCTGTATATGCATGTTGTTTACAGTGGAAATGGATTCAACCACAAAATCCTAGCCTAACAACAACAAAGATCCACCATAACATATGAAGATTACCTAAGACAATGCAAATCAAATGAAATCACAAATATTATACCATCACATGTCCAATAGGGTTTGGATCTCCATTCTTCCTATCTCCATTGATCTTGCTTGATATAGTTGCTCTCAGATTTTATGTGCACAAGAGCTCAACAAAGAACGGAAATGTGGTTGCAAGTAGGATCGCATATGCAAG
Organism: Cryptomeria japonica; assembly: GCF_030272615.1. NCBI lineage: Eukaryota > Viridiplantae > Streptophyta > Pinopsida > Cupressales > Cupressaceae > Cryptomeria > Cryptomeria japonica. The sequence goes on along the minus strand of NC_081415.1, from coordinate 449,974,825 downwards.
TTCGAAAGCGTACTGTAGTTGAGTGCACAATTGAGTTAGGGTTTGATAATGAAGGAAGCATCTCCCTATATAGAAGACACTACAAGAAATGGAGGGATAAGATTGAGAGGTGTAAAAGATAAAAGGTCAGTTATGATTAAAGGGTAGGTAGAGAAAGTAAGAAAATAATGAGAGGATAGGTAGTGTAGGAATTAAGAGATGAATGGCATGTGTCATGGGTAGAAAAAGCTAATGAATTAATTAAATAAATAAAGATTTATTTAATTAATAAAAGAAGTGGGGTAATTAAATAAATAAGATATTTATTTAATTTAGGAAAAGGATAATTTAAATAAATAAATGTATTTATTTAAATGAGAAATAAGGCTAAAAGAGGATAAATGAATTAATTAAATAAATAAAGATTTATTCAATTAATAGAAGAATTAGACTTAAGATAATTAAATAAATAAAGATATTTATTTAATTAGACATGACAATTTTAGGTGTCTACATTTTGCCCCTCTTTGAGACAATGTATCTTGTCGCGTTGTTTCAAAGAAGATAAGATGAACTGATACAAAGTTGCCCCAAGATGGGAATGATATGCCCCCTCGAGAGATTGGATGAAAATGTTTGGAAAGATCACAGACAATCTCTCGATAAAAAAGAAAGTCTAGAATGGACTGACCAGATAGGATAGAGTGACAGAGTCATGGTATAAAGAAGACTAACTTGGGAGATGAGGGCTAGGGTAGTCTATAAGATAGACTACAAGGGAAAAACATCTTCATTGTCATCCACACACCTAAGAGATCAGAGTGTAGAGAGAGAATAGAGCAGCAACAATCAGCAGCGATGGCATTGGTGCATAGATTCGATCGCGTTCGTCGATTTTAGAGGCCAGTAGATGTAGGAGAGCTGGTGAGTACCACAAAACCTCCTTGTACTTTGTCACAATAAATGTTGTGATTAATGCATGCTAGGTAGCACAATAAATGCACTTTAGGATAATGTCAAAAAATGTCAAAAATGTGTAGGCGCGTTTGCGTTGGTGCCAAGCGCGTCTAGGTTAGCTAGGCGTGTCTGCATTTGTGCCAGGCACGTCTATGCTAGAAAAAGCATATGTGCCAGATGCGAGCACATTTGCGTTGTGTAGGCCTATTTGTGAAATGTGGGCATGTCTATGTAGGAAAGGCACGTCTATGTAGAGCATAGGCACGTCTGTGTATTTCAGGCGCGTTTGTGCAGAGCAGGCACATTTGTGCAGTCTGTAAGTGCGTTTATGTCTTCAAGGGAAAATCGACAGTTCTGTAATGAACATACACTATCGATTGGATAAGCTGCTGAGAGGATACACTCAAGCAGGTCCTCTAGGGAAGACTAGGATAGCAGATAAGGCTAGGTTTGACAATTCTGTGATAGAATATACATTGCCAATTATGAAACTATTCAAGAGGATACACTCAAGCAGAGACCCTAAGATAGGATAGATCGAGGCACTTTGTGATGAATAGGGAGTACCAAGACATAGTACTTTGTGATGAACAGGGAGTACCAAGACATAGTACTTTATGATGAATAGGGAGTACCAATAGGAGCAGCACTTTGTGATGAATAGGGAGTGCAAATATGAGCAGCACTTTGTGATGAAGAGGGAGTGCAAGAACACGTAGTACTTTGTGATGAACAAGGAGTACCACTAGGATAGAAGCAACACTTTGTGATGAACAGTGAGTGTCACTATGATAAATAGCAACACTTTGTGATGAACAATGAGTGTCACTTTGACTGTCATGATTGATTTGCTTGACTGCGGAGTCATGGGAGAGATTCCCATCGACACAGAGGTTACAACTAGAGTTGACATTTGAGGACTGAGCTGCCATTGAGGTTATGGGTCTGAGATATATTCTATATGTGCCTAAGTTTTGAGCGAACACGGGGTTGCTGACTGTGCTGGCTGAGAGGTGGCATTCAGAGACATGCACTTTTCATTTGCCTATGGGTGAGATGACAGTCACCTTAGAGGATGTGTACAGGATTCTGAGGATACCAATTGATGGGGAGTTGATACCCTATGATCGAGATGGAGATAGGGAGGAATTGAGATGAGTGTTCTGGGATCTGGGACTGGAGATGAGGGCTAGACATGTGACATGGGACACGATGACAGCGATAGGACTAGCGCTACTAGCAGTGTTAGGAGGAGTGATCAGTGGGTTCCTATGTCCAGACAGGGCGACATGAGGGTTGGCTGTGGGCTAGGGGAGCACCTTGGAGACACTGGTTACACAACATACCAGGTATGCCTGGGGACCGTGCGGGCTGGCACACTTGTACTATGAGCTTCATCAATTTGTTTATCATGGATCCGTAGGATTGGGCTACAGAGTTACATTGTTGCAAGTTTGGGCATATGAGCATCTGCCAGTCACACAACTGATACATTTCAGAGGTCGGGGTCATGGACGCAGTTTTGTTCATCTATATGATATGATTACCTCACAACCACAGATTGGCAGGTTGGAGCACTGACATCGAGTGATCGATGAGATTGACACTGTGATATGGAGGACATACTGCTAGTGCGAGTAGTGGGAGGATGACATAGTGGATCTACCCTATACCTTCAGGAGTAGATATCTGATTGGGCAGACACCCAATGTACTGGAGAGGCAGTTGATAGATAGGGTATGTAGGCAGTTTGGCAAGATCCAGCAGATGCCATGGGGTTCTGATATGTATGCGCGGACAGTACGAGACTAGGCACACTTTGGGCCACTGTTATCATATGATCAGGTCGTGATGCAGTTGGTAGAGATGGTGCCCATGCCATGGGATATGTGGCTTGAGATTGAGGATGCAGGTATGGATGCAGAGTACACTACATATTGGGCTGAGCATCCATTTCCATGACTAATAGAGCTAGGGGAGCAGATAGATGGAGATGGTGGGGGGAGAGGCCGACAGAGGAGGCAGGGTGTAGTTGGAGAGAGGAGGGTGGCTCCACGGAGAGAGGGTGGAGAGGAGAGGCAGGCTTGGGTGGTGAGGGGTTGTGGTGGATTGCCACTACAGGTGCCAGTAGCACAGGGTCCTAGATAGGTGCAGGGACATGGATAGAGGCAGGTACAGGTATAGGCACAAGCATAGGCACAGGCATAGCCACCAGTACAGGGGGAGCTATAGGCAGAGCCACTGGCATAGGGGGTTGAGGAGGAGGAGGATGAGCTATTTGAGTTGAGGGAGATCTGCCACGGATAGGCAGAAGAGATCCAAGATCTAGAGAGGGAGATAGCTAGGCTCAAGAGACAGCTAAGGGATACTGAGTGAGAGTGAGATTAGGCTATCTAGTGCTACACTAAGGCTGAGACAACATTGAGGGCTGGAAGGCAGGCAACAAAGGACACAAGGGCTGGATACACCTATGTTCTACGGGCAGGGGAGGAGATAGGTTATTGGAGAGACCTATACTACGGGGCAGTGCCACTAGAGCAGCAAGCGAGGAGCTTCTGTAGACCATCAGGGATAGCGACAGTTACTGGAGGGAGTTAGAGGAGACAGGCATCCAGCGGTGGGGTTATGGGTCTGCCAACACCACCAGATAGAGGGGGCAGGAGAGATGATCTTGGGGTAGGTCCTTCTAGGGCTTAGACTCTATCGAGGCTAGGCAGCTCTGAGGGAGGGAGTTCATCATAGCCTTAGAGGGCTCCCTATGTATCAGTTTTGTACCATTTTGTATTATGATGTAGACACCTTTGGGTGGTTGTAGCCATATGATTTTGATATCATTGTATCATGACACTTTTGATTATATATATATGAGATAATTCATCTTTGCGGTAGCTATATGCATGTGTACCTATGTGATGCTTATGTTCCTATGATGTATGTTTCTATGTGATGTTTATGATATGGATACAAATATGTACATGATGATATGTAATATTTTTTTTCTTTTATGTTTTTAATATGTTATGCATATGTGAATGTAAATGTATGAAATTCCAATGAATATGATAATGTAAATAATTATTTACATGATGAAAATGTAAAATGTACTAATATGTGTTGTGTGCATGATGTGATGCAATTGTGATATCTATATGTATGTATAAAATGCTTAATATGTGGTAATGCAGGTGCAACTACATGAAATGGAGATATTTTTTTGGTGTGTCATTATACTCAATCATGTGATAGCAGGCTACACGGATTCAAGAAGGATGATGGAGGTCAATCAAGAAAGGGGGATGGAAGATAGAAGATATGAAAGTGAAAAGAGCTTCTTGTGCGTTATCATCATTGAGCTTTATTATGGCAAGTAGGTTATGACAATCGAGGCACATGTTCGACCCAAAAAGTCATTGTACCTGTTTGCATGGAGATAAGACAGTCACAAACAAGGAATGCCCCAGTTCACACTAGACTCACAGTGTCCTCATATCCTTGGACAAGTCATAGCATTACTAGGAGACAATCCACAGACAACAAAAGAAAATAGGTGACGATACCCCATCCTCGCGTTTCTAGTCAAAGACATCTTGGAGATAGAATCTCTAGTCAGAGACATCCTGGAAAAGCTAAAAGACATGTCACCAAAAAATTAAAATCAAAAGAAAACCAAGAATCGACACCAACATCCACTGTAGTCCTCAAGTTTAGTGTCTCTTGTCACTTGTATAAATCTTATTTGATTGTGGTCATAATGTTTACTTTCATAAAAAGGATAGATAGCACTGAACCATAATGTTGTCTGAGTCTGTTGAAAGATTTGATTTGTTGAAACCCATTGTTACTACTGTGTCTCATCTAAAACTAACTGAATCCATGAAACTGATACTTTATTGTAGAGAAAGCGAAACTTTATTGTGGATCAACGATGCAGATGTTGCTTTATTGTGGATTGTGCACGGATAGACTGAAGAAAAGTGGAAGAAACTGTACTCTTCGAAACATGTGATGCTTTCAGTTCCACACCCATTACTTGACGTAGGATTTGCCTTAGCCACAGATAGGAGCTAATTTATTATGGATGGAAAGGGGTGAAAAGGAATGTTTATTATGAATGGCTAACTAATCTTTGGTAGATCAATAACAAGCCATGATGGGAATGGGTAAGTTTGTTGTGGATGAATAGGTTGTGAGTGTGTGCAAAGTGAAAGGATGAGATGGAATCTTGAAGGAGGGAGGAGCAATGTCCCTACACATGGCGTCGGTGATCTATTTTTCACCATGGTACTTGCCCAGGGTGCCACCGAAGTGGTTTTCACTGTTGGACGAAAATGTATTTCTTTACTTCTTTTCTTTTTTTCTTTTTTTTTTTCTTTTTTTTTTTTTTTTTTTCGAATTTTTATGATTTTTTTGTATTTTTGAATTAGGATACTCTGAAGAGCTATGTGTAAAACCTTCAAAGATGCATGTTGTTGATAGGATCCTCCAAAGGTTCACCCTCTGTAGTTGAGAGTTGATATGCACCAGATCCATAGGCTGTTGTGATAATGTAGGGACCAAGCCAGTTTGTTTCAAACTTGCCCTTCTTCTCTCTGTCTTGCTGATTTTTAGGATTTTCTCTGAGAACCAAGTCACCTACCTCAAATGTGCAAGGCTTCACTTTATGATTTTAGCTATGACTCATTCATTGTTGATAAGCCTTGAGATGATTAAAAGCAATTTATTTTCGTTAATCCAATAGTTCAAGTTCTTGTAAGCGAGAGACCTTATAGTCTTCATCACTAATAATGTTTTGCAAAGAGACTCATAAAGAGGGTAACTCGACCTCAATAGGCAAGATTTTTAGGGGTCCCACAGATATTGAGAGGGGGGGGGGTGAATCAGTATTTAACCGGTAATTAGAATTTCTTGACTTAAAACATGTAGAACATAATATAACAGTGTACCGGTATGCAAGAAATAATGCAATAAACAGAATCAAGAACATCCACATAAAAAATATACCATAACACAAGATGTTAACAAGGAAACCCGGTGTGGGAAAAACCTCGGTGGGATTTGTGACCCACAATATTCGCTCACTGACCAATAAGAGAATATTACTTACAATAGGGGCCTGCATATGCAAGAAGGCCAATTTCCTAGAGCTCACTGCTCAATGGGAAGTCTCACTGACTTACAATAAGGATTATACAAATCCAATATCTTGTACTGCTTTACAATAGCATCTTCAATGCCTGATTCATTACCGGTTCCTTCTCTATTCTTTACATATATCCCTTGACCTATATTTCGCACATTAGGTCTATCTAATATTTTCTTTAGTGCTTCTACATCACATATTATAAATGTCTACAATGATTTCTTTTATATATAAGAGTCATTTTACAATTTGCCAAGTTGGCTTACATTTTAACAATAATAAACAAAATGTAATATAACAAAATCCTGTCAGCCTTTGTGATGGTATACTTCCTTTCTTCTGTGTCAGTGCTGGTGTCCTAAGTGCCAGTGTGGAGTGTGATCAGCTGATGCCGGTGCCATAGGATTGCAAGGTTGCCGTCAATGAAAAAACCTTCAATCACATACAATGTCTCATTGGAGTGTGCATATGCCAACAATCTCCCCCTTTGGCATTGATGGCAACACTCATGAGAAATTTCAAAAAGTATCCAAAAATGTGTAGTCCAAAAATGTTACCAAAAAATGTGTGTGCTCCCCCTGAGCATATGATTCCTGTGATTTGAATTTTCTCATCCCACTACTCCCCCTTTGGCATCAATGACAAAGGTTGTCAAGATGTCAGTAGAGTTTGTGGTTTCAACCTTGTAGCTGGGTAGTTATAATTTGAAAAAGATCTCCCAAAATTAAGTTTATACTATCCATAAACTTCTTGCTATCCTTTATTGTTGTTTCTATTCTCTTCACTGTACTGGTGAGATGCTGCAAGTGCTCTGCCAGTGTTTTGCTTCCCTGTATTAATGCCTAAAAAATTTCCTTCCGCAGAGATGCTAGATAGTCCAATCTTGGACTTAGTTTAGATCTCAAATGTTTTGTCTTATTTATTATTCTTTCTTTCTCTCTTTCCAATTGAGTAGTTCTTCCTCAAAATTTGTTATCTTCTCCTCAAAAACTAATAGTGTATCAGGTGAGTTGACAAAGCTATCTACAAGTTTATTTATCTCATCCTATACCTTGCTCATTTTCTTGTCAATATTTACAATCAAAAAGTTTGTTTTACAGGTATCTTTATATAGATTTTTGTATTCTTTCAACAAATTACATAGTTCTGGTAGAAGTGTGTCAAAATCTCTATTACACTTCTTTATTTGCTCATCAAAGAATTTCTGTTTTTCAATTTCTACCTTATCCTTCACTGAATCTTCCTTTATTTTCTCAATGTTTTCTGATATGTATTAACACAGTGTATCCAATTGTCCTAAAGAATCTTTGTTATCTATATTATAGTTAGGTGCAATTACCTTCAAAATTGGTATGGTATCATCAATTGCTTTGTAAGCCTGTGAGCTGCAGTCAATTATTTTCTTGATAAAATCAAGTAGTACCTCAGTCACATTTATTGATTTGTATCTTGATGATGATCCAACAATCTAAGTACTGGTGGAGGTAACCAAGCTTGTATTGACCTCTGGTAGGTCAGTTTGTGTCTGCATTTCTTTAAGCACTGGTTTTCCTACTTCACTAGTTAATAGTGGCACTGTTTCCTTATGTACCTGTTCCGGTTGTTGTTGTTCTGGAGCCTTTTGCTCTATTTGTTTCTTTGTAGGTTTCATTTCCTCAGTTTGTGTCTTAGTCTCTACCTTTTTCTCTTTATCATCTGCCAGTTTATTAGTTTCCTCAGTCACCGGAGGCTCACTAGCCATATCTGACTCTTCTGTTGTATCTTTGTCTACTACTATGTTGATCTTCTGAGTATCAACATTCATAGTATATAGGACTTCAGGATTAGGATTATTATCCTCTACATCCATACTCTTGGCTACCGGTTGATCTTCATTAGTTGTTGATTTTACCGTGGAGTATTTAAAGAAGGTGGGGGTAAGTTGTCTCTAACCTTGATACTTGGTGGTCCACCAACTTTACCTTTCCCCTTGTCTCTATCTTTCTGATATACATTTATGGGTTTAGGGTTCCTGTACTCTTCTTGTTTTTCTTTCTCAACCAGGAATATATCCCATCCATCTTCTATTTCCTTCGCAACTTCATTAACTCTTCCTGCCATTAGTGAAATATGTCGGTGTGCAGTAGAGAATACTGATCGGTTGGCCTTTGCAATCAGATCATCAATTTCTTGTGGAGAGTTTACCGGATATACAACAAGTAGCTTCTCAATTTTTATTTTCTTATCCAATTCTATCATTGCCTGTCTTCTTGCCTCTAGTCTTTTGAATAATTCATCTGGTATTTCATTGACTACTTCCATCAAAAATTTCTTGTACATATCCATGTGCAATATAACACTATTTTCAACATGTTCTTTCTCGTCAGTTGTTAGAGTGTCATATATTTTCTCTATGTTCTTAAGTTTACCTTCCTCTGTGATTTCATTCAACAGTATATCAAGAGGGGCCAAGTCTCTGTTTGTCCTTTTCTTCTTCTTGGGTGTCAGTTTCTTCTTTGGGGTGGCCTTTCTAACCGGAGATCTCACAACTTGTTGCTTTTGCCTTGTCCTCCTAGGTGAAGGTGTGGTTGCCGGTGAGGGATCTCTTTTTCTTACAACTCTTTTAAAAGTTGCAGGCATGTCACTTTGTGAAGAAGTACCTACCGGTGATAGGTGAGTTTTAGGCTGTGGAGCTGCTAACTCATCCTCTGTTATGCCAGTTTTCTTCAATACATCTTCCTTAATGGCTTTTGCTTGTCTGGACCCTTTCCTTACAACTGCCTCAACCTTTTTCACCCTTTTCTTTGATTGAATTTGTCTTTCAATATTCTCTGCAATACCAAATACTTCTTCCTTTGGTTCTTTGGGGGCTTCCAGAAGTGCTTTAGCATATGTTTCAACTATGTGATCATCTGTTTCATATCCCATCTTGGTTACCCAAATTGTCCTTGGGATGACCGCTTCCATCCAGATTTCATCTTTCTTGATGACAAAGCATATATCATCTTTGTATTTGTCTACAATCTTTTATGATAACCTTACTCTTTTCTTCATTTTGGTCTTTAATGCTTGGAAAAAGTCATGAATATTGTTTTCCTTGTTCTCACCCATGTTATTGAATAGTTTAGTCAATTGTTTGCCTACCAGTATGTCATATCCAAGTTCTTTGTAACCTATACCGAGAAGCTATTTTGTTATATGTAGCATTAGGCATACTAACAGATTTCCAAATCTGAAAGTTCCTTTCTTGTCCTTCTTGATCTTTCCAAGATTGTCAATTAATTCATCCTTTAACCACTCACATATGTCAATTTTTGCATTGTCTATGACCATGTCATGAGCACTCTTAATGCATAAACTTGTAACTGAATTAAGTCTATTAGCATGAGTAGCTTTATACCCTAATATCATACTGATGAATCTTATATTGATATCTTTTACATCATTAACCCTTAGGGACCTCTTGTTAAATGTTGCACCAGTTAGGTTTATAACTAGGTCATTGGAAACTTTCTTGGTTTTATCTGGTCTTTTATCGGTGGTCGGTAACCCTGTGATAGCTTTCACAACTTCCTTGGTGATCATATGGATTGCATCTAACCAGAAAAATTCTCCATGTACCCTGCTCAAAACTATCCTAATCACATCCTTTGGAAATTCAAGAATGCTAAGGATTTCTGTAAATCCTAGGGACTCAATGATCTTGTGTTCATCCTTTATATTGCCGGTATTATCACATATCACGGTTTTATACATGGTTTTAATTTCCTCATCTCCTAACTCTTCAATGTTGCAGTGGATGCACATTCTAGGGTCTTCAGCATATACAACTCCCTTAGGAATTTGAGAAAAAGCACCTAGGGTATCATCCTTCTTTGCTATCTCAAGAACTAATTGAAATACGGGCCTAGGTCTTTTTATTACTTCAACAACAGTAGGGTTTGCTATGTATTCAATTGCAGAGGTGGATGCCATGATTAAATACCTTTTACTGCCTTGGATGGATGATTGCTTGGAGTGTTCTTGCTTCTTGCTTGAAATGCCTTAGCTCGGAGTCTTCGTGCTCTTCAAAAATTTGAAATCACAGTGAAATGAAATGGAGCCAAAACCTTAACTTTATAATGTCTCTTCGCCATCTACCACATTAATTGCATGCCGGTTAAGTATTCACTTAACATTGTTTGCCGGTAATATGTAATTTCCAACTTCTTATCTCTAACTGAGGGAATAATAGCATATGTATCAATAGACTGCCAAACTCTCAAGGAAATTTTCTTCAATTAGATGAAGAACTTCCTACCGGTGGAGCACGGCTATGTCCTTTTGATGAAGCATCACTCTATCCTGCCGGTGAAGTATTGATTGGTTCTACCAGTGGAGGAGTATTCCCAATATTTAGATCACCTTTTCTAATCCATTTTTTTGAGAATTCTTGCTTAACTTCTTCAACTTTTTCTTTACCTTTCAAGCTAGAAATTTTTTTGTCTACCGGTGTTCCTTTACTTCTATAGAATTTAGCAATATGCCCAATCTTGTTACATGCATAACAAGTTACATTATTTTTCTAAATAGCTTTCCCATAACCTATGCCAGTTTGTGTTCTGCATTGATTAGATAAATGTCCAAATATTCCACAAACATAACATCTCACATTCATTCTGCAGTTTTCAGAGTTGTGACCAACTTTGTTGCATTTAGAACATTGACTGGTGGGTGTGTTGATATTCTGATAATTTCTAGATCTACATTCATTTGCTCTATGACCATACTTATTACAGTTAAAGCATTTACCATTGAATTTATAAGCATTAGGTTGTCTTACTGGTTGTTGTGATCCTGAGTATTTGCAGTACCAAAGCTTTCACCAACTTCAAAGCCAATTCCAGAAGTGTCACCTTTAGGTTTTTGATTCTTCAGCAAGGTGCCAAGTTCCTATGAGCTTTTCTTGAATTTTTCTTTGTGTTGATTTGCAGTTTCTAGTTCTCTTTCTAGGACTTCTTTTTGTCTCATCAGTTCATTTGAGTCATTCTGAGTATGCATCAAATCTATCTTCAACATGTCATTTTCATAGCTAAGTCTTGTGTTCTCATTTGCTGCATCACTTAGTCTACTGGTCAATTCTTCTTCATTCTTCTTCCTATCCTCAATCTCTTTGCAAAATCTCATAGTCATATCCTGCATCTCATAGTCATATCCTGCATCTCATTCTTTGTTGTCATGATCTCTTGTTTCAACTTGCTTATCATATCATTAAGTGATTCCTTTTCATAATTCTCATTTTGCAATTTTTCACAAAGTTCTCTTCTCTTATTTCTTGCAACAGTAAAATTTTCTTGAAGTGCCTGAATGATGTCCTGAGCTACTCTTAAATCATCTTCTAATTTGATATTTTTCAACTTTTCTGCATCATAGTCTGTAAGAGCTCCTTCTAGTTGCTTCATGAGATTTTCCATCTTTACCGGTGTCAAGATCTTCCTCAAGTTGTTAGGCTTTTGAAAATAGAGGACCACGCTCTGATACCAATTATTAGGGGTCCCACAAATACTGAGAGGGGGGGGTGAATCAGTAGCTAACTGGTAATTAGAATTTCTTGACTTAAAACATGTAGAACATAATATAACAGTGTACCAGTATGCAAGAAATAATGCAATAAACAGAATCAAGAACATCCACATGAAAAACACACCATAACACAAGATTTTAATGAGGAAACCTGGTGTGGGAAAAACCTTGGTGGGATTTGTGACCCACAATATTCACTCACTGGCCAATAAGAGAATATTACTTACAATAGGGGCCTATACATGCAAGAAGGCCAATTGCCTAGAGCTCACTGCTCAATGGGAAGTCTCACTGACTTACAATAAGGATTATACAAATCCAATATCTTGTACTACTTTATAATAGCATCTTCAATGCCCGATTCAGTACCAGTTCCTGCTTTGTTCTTTACATATATCCCTTGACCTATATTTCGCACATTAGGTCTATCTAATATTTTCCTTAATGCTTCTATATCGCATAATATAAATGTATACAATGATCTCTTTTATATATAAGTCATTTTACAATTTGCCAAGTCAGCTTACATTTTTACAATAATAAACAAAATGTAATATAACAAAATCCTGTTGGCCTCTGTGTCGGTATACTTCTTTTCTTCTATGCCGGTGCCGGTGTCCTGAGTGCCGAAGTGGAGTGTGATCAGCTGATGCCGGTATAATGTCTTTGTTGGTGCCATAGGATTGCAAGGTTGCCATCAATGACAAAACCTTCAATCACATACAATGTCTCATTGGAGTGTGCATATGCCAACAAAGATAGCTTCAATGCCGTAGACAAGTCAATAGGGTGTAGCTCCTATAGGTGTGTGGACGCTTGTGCGGTAAGCCCAAAGTGAGAGATTAAGTTGGATATGCCAATTACAGCCAGCATCATCGACTGTCTTTTTCAAGATTTTAAGGATTGTTTTATTAGATGCCTCAGCTTGACTGCTACCTTGGGGATAATAAGGTGTGGAAAAATGATGGGTAATATGGAAGTGGTCACAGAGTTCAGGAACATCCTGATTTTTGAAGGGATGCCCATTATCAGTGATGATGGAAACAAGAATACCGTATCGACAAATGATATAGTTGAGAATGAATGTAGCAATTTTTTTTCCAATGACTTGTGTGAGAGGCACGACTTCGATCCATTTTGTGAAATACTCTGTGGCAGTGATGATGAATTTATGACCGTTAGAAGATGGAGGGTGAATCTTGCCTATGAGATTGAGTCCCCACTGACAAATAGGCCAAGGAGTCACAATTGGTTGAAGTTCTTGCACTGGCGCATGGATGAGGTCTCCATGAAGTTGACATTGCTTACATTTCTTGACAAACTAATATGAATATTTTTCCATATTGGGCCAGTAATATCCAGTCCTGATGAGTTTCTTGGCTAAGGTAGGACCACTAGAATGTGGACCACATATCCCTTCATGTACTTCACGTAACACAATCTGAGCTTTGTCGATTTCTAAACATCTAAGAAGAGTGCCATCTAGACCTCGACGGTATAGGATATCGGATAAAATGATGTATCAAGAAGATTGGTGAATGAAAGTGCAAAGTTGGTTATTGGATAGGTCAGGAGGAAGGGTATTGTCACGAAGGTATGTGAAAATGGAACCATATAACTGGGACTGAGGACCAACAACACATATCTTCTCAGTAGGAATGATTTCATATGAGGGAAGCAAAAGGTTATCCACCAAGAACTCATAGCGGGTCTCATTTGGGGGTAGATCGATTAGTGAAGCAATTGTAGCTATGGCATCCGCGGCTCGATTCTACTCTCTTGGTATCTGCTCAAAGTCTATCTTCGTGAAGTGTTGTTTCAGGTCATCCACCATTATTTTGTAAGGCATTCATTTATCATCCTTTGTTTGGTAGTCATTAGTTGCTTGACTAATTACAAGTTGAGAGTCCCCAAAAACACAAAGTTCCTGGATCTTCCACTGAACTGCAATCCGTAATCCAGTTATTAATGCCTCATATTCTGCTATGTTATTAGTGCAGGGAAATGATAATCGATATGATTTTGGTATAGAATCCCCTTGAGGAGTTATGAAGAGGATGCCAGCTCCTGCCCCATGCTGTGTGTATGAGCCGTCAAAGTATAGTTGCCAAGGCTTTGCATGTGACACTATTAAAATGGATTCATCTGGAAATTCTAAAATTAGGGGAACATCATCTAACATGGGAGCATCTGCTAACTGATCTACGATAGCTTGTCCTTTTATTTCTTTTCTGTCCACATACTCGTAAAATTCACTCAGGAGCATCACCCATATGGCTAGTCACCTAGTAATTGTTGCTTTATTGAGAAGGTATTTCAATGGACCAATCCTTGCAACCAACTTAGTCTTATGAGTTAGCATGTAATGTCATTTTCTATGAAGAAAAGACCACAGTGAGACATGCACACTCAATTGGTGTGTAGTTTAGCTCGTATCCCACCAATGTGTGACTGATGTAGTATACTGCCTTTTCTTTGCCCTCAGCAACTTGTTGTGCTAAGAGTGCCCCCAGTGCTATTGAAGTAGCTGATATGTATAGTAATAGAGGTTGGTCTAGAACTAGTGGCATCAAAACTGGTGGATTCAGAAGATAATCTTCGAGTGTCTGGAAAGCTCATTGACAATTATCATCCCATTTGAATTTGATGTTTTTATGTAGCAAGTGCTGAAAATGATTACACTTATCTGCAAGTTGTGCTATGAATCTTCGTATGGACTGGAGTCTCCCTTGCAAAGATCAAAGTTGACTGATATTTCTTGGTGGTTACATCTCTAGGATGGCCTTGACTTTTGTTGGATCAGCTTCGATTCCTCTTTTTGATATAATGAATCCCAGGAGCTTCCCAGAGGTTACTCCAAAGACACATTTCTTGGGGTTTAATCTTACTTTATACTTTTCCAACCAATCAAAGATGACTGAAAGTATGTCCAAATGTGTATCTCTATCTATTGATTTACTCAAGAGGTCGTCAACATAATCTTCCATAGTCACGTGCATGAGATCATGAAAGATAGTAGTCATGGCTCTTTGATATGTAGTGCCTGCATTTTTTAGCCCAAAGGGCATGACATTCCAACAGAAAGTTCCCCAAGGACAAGTGAATACTGTTTTGTGTTGGTCCTCAGATGTGATTTTTATTTGATTGTAACTAGAGAATCCATCCATCAAAGATAATATCACATGACCTGCTGTGAGATTGACAATCAAGTCAATATTTGGTAATGGAAAGTCATCCTTAGGACAAGCTTTGTTGATGTCTCTGAAATCTGTGCATATTATGATACTACGATCCAGTTTACTGATAGGCACTAAGTTGGAGATCCATTTGGGATAATCAATTGGGCATATGAATCCGACATCCAATAATTTATCAATCTCTACTTTGACTAATAATGCGACTTGCGGATGCATCTTTCTTAATTTTTGTTTCACTGGTTTTGCCCCCAGTTTAACTGTCAAATGATGCATTACCAAATCTGGATCCAATCCAGGCATATCAGTGTATGACCATGCAAAGTTGATTTGTCATTTTATAAAGAAACTTATGAATTTTGACCTTTCTGACTCTGTCAAAGATTGAGCCAGGAATATGTTGTGTGGAACTTCTTCTATGCCAATGTTTGTTTTGATAGTCTCCTCTACCAACATGGATGACTTTTCCTCATATGATGCTAGGAGAATGTCGAGCCTTCCATCTTCGGGTGCCTCAGAGAGGTTTTCTCCCTCATATACATCCTTTCTTTTTACTTTTTTGGGGTCAGACAACGCCACAATGTGGTTTTCGCCATAAGACCCTTGGTTTGTTTTTATTTTTATATTTTTGCGACTAGAAGGCCCGATACCCTCACCAAAATATGTCACGCTATTGAGTTCTATAGTGTATCCCACTTTATGGTCCCCAGGGGGAAGATCATCTCGTATACCAAGATAGTCAATAAAAGCTTCATCATTTTGGAATGTGTCAAACTGTGCAGGTCCTTCATGGTCCTAGTCAATAAGTTGGTGGTGAACAAGGGGAAGGCCTTTGATGTCTTCGAACTTAGTAGGGCTAAGAGTGAAGATGCAGTTATATTCAGGTATGTCAAGGTAGTTATCAAGGTCATCATTGGCACTCTCCTCATCAGTCTCAATCGTGAATGAATCCAAATTATCATCACTAGTAGTGCATTTTGGGACAGGTGTTCTCATTCTATGTGATTTCAACCTAGGACCTAGAGGCAAGGACTGTATGGGATCCTTTGGGGTTGTTTCTTGACCAACTTTGAATTTTTCATAAAATTCCTCTTCTTCTATGGGTTCATCTGGCTCTCTGAATGTCTCGGTGAGCTCGTAGTCACTGGCGGATTTGTCTAAACCCCATTCCCATTCATTGGAGTCTGTGGAATAGTGATTCTCTTGTTGAATTTTGGCAGCTTTGATTTGTAATGCTTCTTCTGTCCTTTGAGTGTGGACCTTGGAAGTCACGAAACCAAGTCCCTTCAAGTGTTCCTTTTTGAATGTCAATTCAGGTTGTAAAGGTTCAATGATGCCTTCCTTTCTTAAGCCAAGAGGGCTTTTGCCATCATACCCAAATTTTTGTAGGATCTTGAACCCTTTGCCATACTTTTCACATGGTATGCTAATGTGATCTTGTGTATCATTTTCAAGGTCTTTGTAAAGCATTTTGTATAAGTCTTCCTCTTCCAGTTCACCCCATCTTTGAAAGATAGTAGGGTCCCATTTGAGTATAATGATAGACACCTGCTTATTAGCATGTGGTCTTCCATATTCTTTTAGTCAACTCATGACTTATCGTAAGTACATGGTTTGATTCAAAGTGTATTCACCCATGCCCTTGTCCTGGAATTTTCCTTTAAGCTCACCTTGTTTTGAGGTTGAAGGTTTTGATGATTCAGGATCAATGTATGCAGAAGAAGGAACAACTTCCCTATTACTTGGGATGATCATTTCAGTTTTTGGTCTCAAGTTATTGTAGTATATGAATGGATTAGGATCACCATTAATTGTTATCTCAACTCCATTGTGAGGAAACTTAATGCATTGGTGGTATGTAGATGGGACTTCCCTCATTTCATGAATCCAAGGATGTCCTAGTAATATATTGTATGTCAGATCTAGGTCTAGGACTTGACAAACCACATCCTTCGTAACTGGCCCAACTCTAAGAGGTAAGGTGACTGTACCCTTGGATGAACGTTCTTCATCATCATATGCCTTGATGGTAATTTTGTTTGTAGAATTCACAGCTTTATCAGAATATCCCAATTGTTTAATAGTGCTCAATGTACAAATGTTTGGACCTGCTCCTCCATCTATGAGGACTCATTTTATTCAATGTTTGTGTATGAAGGCTTCAATGTGTAAAGGTGCATTATGTGGCTGACTTATGGAGGCATCGTCAGCTTCTATGAATGTAAGGGAGTGTGGAATGGAAAGGTATCCCACCATGGCTTGAAACTGGTCCATGTTCAAATCAATAGGAATAGTAGTGTCTCTCAAGATTTTATCAAGAATGGTTTTATGTGCGGGGGATATGCGTAAGCAAGGATGGAGATGAGTGCGGGTGTGTCATACTCAGGCTTGGTCAATGCGGAAGCAGTGTTTTTAGTTGGAGCACCTTGTAAAGTGAATTTACATCGATGAGTTGTAACATTACATTCAGAGGTAGGTTCGGAAGAAGATCCAATGCCTTTTAGGACAATCTTGGGTCTTTGGGTAGAATTCTCAGGCGTTTTGTCCTTGATGATAATGGTAGAGACATAATTTTCCATCGAGATGTGATTGATAGTTGAATCATAGTTATAAGATGCTCTGGTATAGTTGGTTTGGTCATCTGTGGCTTTACACTTTCCCTTGTCATGTTTTGGGAATGGTTCCTTAAACATCTCATGTTCTTGATTGGATGAGTGTCCTTCAATCTCAATGTCACCTCTATCAATGAGATCTTGTATGGTGTTCTTCAATCGATGCCAATTTCCTATCTTGTGGACTTTTCTCTTATGAAATTCACAATACTCATCATCATTCCACCAATTTGGTTTAACCTTTGGCTCATATGGAGGAAAATCTAGAACTGTGATTATCTTGTTTGCCACTAGCTTCTTGAAAACTGACTCAAGTGGTTCTCCCAATGGAGTGTACTTCCTTCATGACTTTGAAGTTGTTTGAGTATTCACCTGATTGTTTGTAGAGCTTGATCTAGAAAAAATGATTTTGGGTCGCACTGTATTGGCATCAACAACACCATCATTGACTGTGTTCTTATTTTTATTTTAAAATCTTGGCTTGTCTTTTCCTTTAAAGTCCTCTTTGTTTTCTTTGAATATTTTGATGACTCCTTGCTCAATTAGGACCTTTTCTGTCGCTAAGCCTTTTTCAATGACGTCCTTGAAGGTGGACAAACAAGCTTTCCTTAGATCATAGCCAATGTCTTTGTTAACATTCTGAGTGAACATTTCTACCATTTGTTTTTGTGGAATTTCACAAGAGCATCTGCTGGCTAAATTCCTCCATCTTTGTAAAAATGATGAAAAAGATTCTCCATCCTTTTGCTTGGTGTTGCACAAAGTAGTGACTGATATGTCTGTCTCTATGTTGTAGGAGAAATGTTGGATAAATGCCTCTGCTATGTCACCCCATGACTTAATTCTAGGTGGAAGTTGAGAGAACCATTCCATAGCTTGATCACCTAAGCTTTGTGGGAATAATCTCATCAAATATGTCTCTTCTGCTGCTACCTCAATGCAAGCTATGAAAAACTATCTTATGTGTGCCTTAGGATCCCCTTTTCCTCTATACTTATCAAACTTAGGTGTCACAAAGTGTGTAGGAAAAGGAGGCATTGGAATGCTTTTGTCAAATGGATAGGGACATATGTCTCTCATTGTGTAAGTTGGCTTTGGTGTATTTATGTCCTCCATTTTCTTCTGTAAATCATTGATTTGTTGTTCCAAATTGTTCTTAGGTGGAGACCGACTTCTTGGACCATACCCCATGCTTGAGGCACCAATTGGAGGAGGAGCATGTTGCATATATGGATGATATTGATCATACACATGTTCGTATGGAGAAGGTCTATAATGATGCTGCGTATATGGACCACTTGGTATAGAGTCATGGTGAGGAATGGAATATCTACTTTGTCCATGTATACCATACTCTATAGGCATGTCATGAGTTTGTTCTAATGTGTTGCCCCCAAATTTGACGTGGGGTTTCCTTGTGTCCAAAATTTGAACATGCCTTTGGATATCCAATTGCTTTGGTGGTTGGTCCTTAGCATTGGTATGTGATTGAGTATATTTTTCTGCATAAGACTTCCATAATGGTCTGCGAAGGTGAGTATCATATGCTTGACCATGTGTGTATGGGACCTTTGGTTTTTGAAACAAAGATGATGGTGATTCAGGCACCATATGTGGTCCTCTATTTCCTCCACTATTAGGCCTCCTTTGATCCATGTTGAGGTGAGGTTGTTGCAAAGGTCTATGTTCCATTATTTGAGACATGTCAAAATCATGAGGGATCTTGGTTCCACTTTGTGCCATCACTTGTAGAAAATATTGTCTATCTCTCCTCATTATTTCCTCAACCAATCGATTAAAATGGGGATTCATAATGGTATCTTCAACTTCTACTGAATGTACGGAAAAGTTGTCCATATTGTCATTGTGTGTATCATTGTTGTTTGTAGTGTCCATGTTCTCAACATTCAGAATATTTCTATAGGCATCCATGTCAGGTAATGTAGTATGATCAGAATTGAAAAAGACATCATTGTTATACTCATAGGCACTCATGTTTGTGGAATCTTGAGCCTCTTTAGCTTCTCTCCTAGATTTTTGGGAATGAGTTTCAACCATGAACTAGGTATTGACCGAGATGTTTGAGACTAGATGAAAATGGAAAGAGTATGAAAGACCAAGAGTTTGGATGGAATGTAAATGAATCTGAGGTGTAATTGAAATGTCCAAAGTGTAAGACTAAGTATGTACATAGTAGAGTATGTGTGGCTTCCAAAGAGATGATAGTTTCTCTTGATGAGGTAAGTTGACCTTGACTCTAAGTAAGACCAAATAAGACCCAAAGGTGATAGACCTTGATGAGGGACCACTTAGCAAAATGTTGTATGTATGTAATGTGTTGACAAAGTATGATGAGGACAAGCAAGTGACCTTTTGACTCAAGTTTAGACAAATGTGAATGTAATGCAAGATGTAAAGCAATGATGGACTTTATGAGACCCAAAGATAGGTTGAATGCTAGATGAAAACCTGCAGAGATAGCTTAGGAAGCTCAAGAATTCTGAAACTGATTGCTCTTGTTTGTTGAATTATGAAAGTATTGAATCCTGAACACAGACGTGCCTGTATACTTCATAGACGCGCTTAAAGGACACAAAGGCTATTCTATCAGACACAGATGCACTTAAATGACACAGATGTGGTTCTATCAGACACAGGTGCATTTCTGAGATGCTGTAATGTTGCTCAAAAGACACAAACACGTTTCTATCCTTCACAGACATGTTTAGATGACACAGACGTGGGTCTGTCAGACACAGATGCATTTCTGCAAACTTTGTGCAATTTTTCCAATCTGTGAAGTTGTTTTGTTGTGACCAAATCTGAATGTTTGACTGTTTTTCATGACAAGAGGACACAATGTTGATGAGGACTTAATGTTTGCAAGTGTTTAGACTCCAAAATGACTCAAAAAAAAGTGTGTTGCTTGATGTAAAATTGTTTTGCATACACTTGAAGACACAAAAGACACAATGTTTTGATGTTTGGTCTTGAATGTTTGATTGTTCAAAATAAGTCCAGCACAATTCTTATGGCTGACCAAGACAATAGTTGTTGATCCCACATGGAGTTTCCCCTGAGGCTACACTATTCAGAGCGGATACTTAGATGCTTGATCCCATTGGCTCCACCCTCGACTCTCACTTCTCAGGGCAGCCAAGCATTAGTCCCCATGAAAAACTCCTCACGGCGAACTTTATATCTCTACTAAGAACCATATGTGTGTGGGCCACTACCAGAGGTATGATCTCCTGCCCCAGCAACTAGAAGGATTTTGGCTTCTAAAACAAAAAGGTGCTAGTAAGGGCATCTGCTCATGTCACCATACATCCGGCACTTTCATCTCTGTAAATACAGAAGGCTCCCAACCGGTAGGGGTTACGCCCTATAAATGATCAAATAAATTTGATCAAACGGGTTTATGGGGAGACATAGTGTCAGTATGAACTAATCAGCACATGTTATCCATAGTTTTCACCATGGATATAGTTATTTATAGTGGTTTGGAAGAAGATGGCTTTTCTTTTGCTACCACTTGGGTTATTCTCTCCTCACTAGTAGCCCTAATGACCACACAGGGGGACAGGCCCTCTAAAGATTAAACAAAAAGAGCTTATTTCTCAAGACACAAAAGACAATGGTTCAATTTTAGTGCACCAATTGAAGTGTTTGCTAATCTATGAAAATAAGGCACATAATGAAAGATCAAAAACCCTTGCCAAGGTCTTGCAATAAAGATCTATTAGTAGTTTGGATTGTTTTAAATAATCACCCCTTCCTGCAAGCACACAAGTTAGGTAAATTTTAGATCCAAAAGACTTTGTGAAAATAGGGGCCTTCAACAAAATGATTTTGCTTTCGAGACAAGCTGCACCAATTTCGTTAGCTAGATCTGAAGATGTTAGCTCAAAATAAACCAAATCTAAAATTTGAACGACGCAAAACTGAATCAACGAAAACTCAAAATGTAACAAATTCACACAGATGCTATTATCAGAAACACAAACGCTATAAAATTTTGCAGACACACCTAAAGCCGACATAGACGCGGTTCTAGAACACAGATGTGGCTCCTAGACGCAGACGTGCCTGAAAACTCCATAGACGCGACTAAGGCACACAGACACGACTTTTAGAATCTGCAAAAAAATAAAATACTGTCGAGGACGTAGATGCGATTCCAGATGTTGCAGACATGGGAAAAAAACAAAAACGCGATCTGAAAGTATGCAGATGCGAAAATATCAAAATGTTGTTGGAAATGTCAAATCTGCAACTTCAAAACACAAAATCTGCAACAAAAGATGTTAAATGCAAAAGGGACAAGAGTCCCACCGAGCGTGCCAAAATGTTTAAGGTGAAAATGGATACAACAATAATATTGAAAGACTAAATGAATTCAACCACAAAACCCTAGCCTAACAACAACAAAGATCCACCATAACATATAAATATTACCTAAGGCAATGCAAATCAAATGAAATCACAAAGATTATACCATCACATGTCCAATAGGGTTTGGATCTCCATTCTTCCTATCTCCATTGATCTTGCTTGATATAGTTGCTCTCAGATTTTATGTGCACAAGAGCTCAATAAAAAACAGAAATGTGGTTGCAAGTAGGATCGCATATGCAAGTTCGAAAGCGTAGTATAGTTGAGTGCGCAATTGAGTTAGGGTTTGATAATGAAGGAAGCATCTCCTTATATAGAAGACACTATAAGAAATGGAGGGATAAGATTGAGAGGTGTAAAAGATAAATGGTAAGCTATGATTAAAGCTTAGGTAGAGAAAATAAGAAAATAATGAGAGGGTAGGTAGTGTAGGATTTAAGAGATGAATGACATGTGTCATGGGTGGAAAAAGCTAATGAATTAATTAAATAAATAAAGATTTATTTAATTAATAGAAGAAGTGGGGTAATTAAATAAATAAGATATT
The DNA here is from genome assembly GCF_030272615.1 of Cryptomeria japonica. Lineage (NCBI taxonomy): Eukaryota > Viridiplantae > Streptophyta > Pinopsida > Cupressales > Cupressaceae > Cryptomeria > Cryptomeria japonica. Next base: position 449,952,460 of record NC_081415.1, on the reverse strand, counting down.
CATTTAATTTAGGAAAAGGATAATTTAAATAAATAAATGTATTTATTTAAATGAGAAATAAGGCTAGAAGAGGATAAATGAATTAATTAAATAAATAAAGATTTATTCAATTAATAGAAGAATTAGGCTTAAGATAATTAAACAAATAAATATATTTATTTAATTAGACATGACAATTTTAGGTGTCTACACATGTTAATCTAAAGATAAATTTGAAATACTATCAAGGTAAGGGATATTCCTCAAGTCTATGTATAAGGCAGTGGGATGCATTGTATAGGCCCAATATCTGATATAGAAACCACATTTTTATTTTGTGTATCTGTCATTGATAAAGTCATTTATAGGGTGGCGGCATGTGTGATTTGAGCACTCTTTGTTTCAGTCCTTTATAGGTTGTGGCATGCTTGTAACTTTTTAATGTATGGTATGATCCCGAGCTTTTATTACTTGATTAAAGTACTATATCGTTGGCCACCTTGTGTGTGTTTTTGGCCTTGACAAAATTGGCTTATGTGATAATCATTGTTGAGGGTGGCGTCCTCGCTTGTTGGATATTCATTTATTGATGTTAGTGTAAGGGTTGTTAATCCATGTGAAATGTTCTAATCAAGTAAGCTTTGGTGCATACAGAGTTGTTTTAGAAGCTCGAATATTGGAAGAAGAAAATGAGGACAATTTTGTCAAGCTTGGTAAGGTTTTTAACTTGTTTACTCCTGTGGTGGATTTTGAATTCCGTAGGCTTTTGGGGTGTCGATGGCTGCAAGTTTTCCCTCAGGTTTCTTATGCTGAGCTTCTATCTCGGTTTGTTATTATTTGCTATGATGTTTTACTCGATGAGGATTTGGTCTACCTCTTGGTTTCCATGTTTATTTTTCCGTCAGTATGTAATTGGGCATTGGTTTCTCCTGCATTGGTTGTTTATCATTTTGATATGGGGTCTTTTTACTATGGTGGCTTTCTTCCTCGTCATGAGCTTATGGCTAATGGTTGGTCTGGCCAGTTACTGCATGAATTATGAATGAGTTTGATATGTGATTCCATGGAAGACACTTGGGCCTCCATGGATTTTCTGTTGTATTTGGCTCTTGATCAGTATGATAAAGCTTGGGTTGTCTTTCAGGCATTGCATTCGTTGATCACTCTGGGCTCTTTGTGCTCTACTCCTGCTTGTTTGGCTTTTCCTCTAAGGGTTATTCCGCCTCTGGCCTCAGCTCATGAACCTCCGGAGGAGAGCTCTAGCTCTTGGGTTTTGGATATCTGACTGTTTTCTTTTTTGTAGTTGGTGGAATAGTTTTTGTTATTGCAGATTTGGAGGTTCTTTGGCTTCTATTATGCTCAGATGATTATCTACAGCTTTGGCAGGAAATTTTATCTCTCTTATCTCCTTGGTGGTCCTTCATGACATTTTTGATCAACCCTTCATTTGGTGGCAGCCTGGTTTTTTGGAATTGTCCTATGAGACCCTTGTAAAAATATTAGAGATAGGGGGTTGGGGGATCTGACTAGACAGAAACAAATGATGTAAGGGTAGTGCCTAGTTTTATTTTTTGAAGGCTACAACCGGAGGTTTTCTTGTGGGTTCTTTCCTGTCGGTATGCCTTTTTTGAACCTGATGTAAACACTTTATTATTATATATATAAGTTTAGTGGATTTTCCACTTTTATTTAAAAAAAAAAAAACTAAAATAAAAGCTTTTATTGATTTATTAATTGAGCAAACTAATATTAGTGTTTTGTATAATTAAAATAATATAAAACCATTTTTTTGAAATTAAGTTGTTTTAATTAAGGAAATAAATTAATGCATGAAAGAATTATGATGTATTCAAATTAAATTTATTGAAGGTTATTTTGGGGTTTGGGGTGTAATTAAGATTTTGTTAGGGAAATTTCGTGTTTCCGGGAGTTATAATGGGGAATGTAACAGGCTATGTTTTTTGGGGCAAAGTGCATGCAATATGGGGGTTGTTTGGTGAATTTTGGAGGGGGATTGAATGGAGGTTTTTGGGTCAATTTTCTGGGAAATCAAATTTTGGTTTTGGGGAATTCTTTTTTTGGAAGAAGTGCTCAGCAAGGAAAATATTTGCAGAGGTTCTTTGAAGTTTTTTTTTTGGTTGTTGTGTATTGTCAGGGCTGGATTTTGGAGCTTTGCCTGCAAGGTCATTCCAGGATTGCATTTTAAGGTAGGGGTTTAAAATCCCTCGTTGTGTGTTTTGGTTAATGGAAATCTTCTTTGAAAGAAAAATTAAATTCTTGTGTTTATGGGTTTTCTGGGAAGTAGTGTTAATTTGGAAATTCCTTGTGTATAATTCTGATTTTTATAATGGGAGTTCAAGTTTATAATCCTGGTATTGCCAAGGTTGTATTGGGGTTTCCATGCTTCTAGATTATCGTCTTTCTGGTTTAACAAATTTATTTTGAGCATGATTTCTAGAAAGAAAAGAAATTATTCCGTGTCTGTAATTTTTTATGATTAGTTGTTTTTGATTAATATTTTATTACAGAGATTTTAATTATTAAACCATAATTTTGAAATATGAGGATTTTATTTGGTGGCTGTGATTTTGATGGGTAGATTTTATTTATGAAACTTTATTGTTAAACTTTGTTTTAAGTAAATCTTTTTTTTTTTAAATTATTATTATTATTATTATTATTTTGTAGTGGGGAGCTGATCCCATGACTGTGGGCAGCGCAACCCACACCAGTGGAAATCCCACACTATGGGGAGCCAACCCACGATTATGGGTAGCTCAACCCACAACAGTGGAAGCCCCATGTTGTGGGGAGCCTTTCCACAACCCCGGGTACCCTCCATGGTTTGTCCCTAATGATTGCCATGTGCTTTTTGTGAATGTCGACTGTTAATTAGTTCGGCTGATTAATATATATATATTGTTCAACATTTGATAGTTAATGTGTGTGCGTGTATATATATTATAATAATAATTTTGTAAAGTTGTTTCGTATAAATATTTTTCATAAATAATTTTGTAATATAGTTTGGTATAAATACTTTGTATAAAGATTTTGTATGAATTGGTTTAGTTTATTTCTTAAATAAAATATGGGTGGCTGCAAGAAGCTGAGTCCCACTTTTGGGCTTAAAGTGGAAGTGTTTTCTCTGTTTTTCAAATTTTCTGTCGATTGATGTCAAAATTTGATGCACTTAGAGATTGAATCTCAAAAAACTTCAGTAATAGGAAATGCAGTGCTCAGAGTCTACTTTTAAAATATGTAATTTATTTTAATACCCACATGGTAGAAATTTCTTTTTAGTAGGCATGTTTAAAAATTGGTTTTTCAAAATGCTTGTTTCAGGACCATACCACACATGTACGACCACCCTTTTTTGATGCAAATAAATGAATTTTTGCAAATCCTTCTGGGAAACAATACCTAAGACACCAAATATTGATGAGAATACTTTTGCTTATTTTTTTATTCAATATATATATTTTTAATTAATTTTTAACTGACAATAAAGTATATTTTCAAAACATCGAGTGTACGACCACCATAATTTGATGAAAATTTCGTATTTTTCAATATTCAAAAGAATTGTATGTAGATCAATGTCATATAATTTATTTATTTTAAATCCTAAAAACAAAAAAGTTATTAAAGTTTTACTAATCCTCAGTATTTTAGGTTTAGGTACCACTTTTGATTAATAAATAATGTTAGAGTAATTGGGTATTTACTTGATTAATTAAACAATATTTGTTTAATTCTTTAAGTTCCTATTATCTTTTTACACTTAAGCTAACTTTAGGTGCATAATAATTAATTCTTTTATTAATTATTATGTGCAAGCCTAGGTTTTCCCTTTTAGGATTTCTTGACCTATTAGAGGTTTTTTTTTTTTCTTTGTATCATTATGTCATTACACATTTTGGTGAATATTGAGCTCTCGTCTTTTGAGCATATTTTCCTGTGTTTTGTTCTTCAGATTATTTTGCTTCATTGCTTCTCCTTGTGACATATTGTTTTAGCTTGTAGAAGATCTTTAGGCTCTTGTGGTGTTGTGTTTCTCAACTCCAACATGGTATCAGAGCTCAGATCTACAACTATTTGTTCCCATTTTTGAGAATTTTGCATTGGAAGCAGATCTAGGGTTTCAGGCAATTTTTTTTGTGTGCTTAGGGTTAGGCCTTTTTTTTTCGAGCACTTTGGGCCTAAACGAACCTCACCATTGTGCTTAGAAGGCCCAAAAACCCCTATAGTCATATAAAATTTATCTATTTTTGACTCCTGAGCCTCTGGGTGAATTTTTTCTCCAAAACTAGGTCGTACGACTTTGACATGCAAATCGAGAAAACCGATTCATTTTTTTTTTGCCTTTTTACGGCATGCAGGCCAGATTTTTATTTTTTAAAAAAAATCACAAAAAATAAAAAAAAACATCAAAAAATGGGGTAAAAGCAAGTTTTGTTTTAATTTTTTTTGGGGGTTTGTAAGGCTGCGTAGGATACCAGACTGACAGTCCGACCGTTGTATGACGACCGACCTTGCTAGTTCGGCCTGCCAGCTGGCCCACCGACCCCTTGCCCGCGCTGACACCTCCCTTCGGCCCCCACCGGCAATTTCCTACGGCCCTCGCCACTCACTCCGCCTGGCCGCAACACCGCTTTCTGCCCCGCTTGCCGCGCTGCTCCCCACCAGTGCACTGCCCGCTGCATAGCCACCAGCTCCACTCCACCAGTAGCAGTGCTGCCCTACTTGCTTGCTCCACTCTGCCAACTGCAATGCCACTTGTGCTCCTCCACCGCCCGCCACTCCACCGCTCCTCCTCAAAGCGCCGTCGGAGCGCCACCAGAGCTTGGCTCCTCCACAAGACCACCACCCTCTAGCCTTTTTGAGGGGGGGTTCATTTTTTGGCCCTATCTTAAGCATCCAGACTCATTTTTTGGAAAACAAATAGGCGTCAGAAAGATGGGTTTGAGCCGGACGTCGTCAAGTTGGATTTTTTTTCCGAGTCTGCTGTTTGACTATACTTTTTTCCAGTCAAAGTCGACCTTCTTTTCCGCACTTCTATGGCCATAGAATGTGCAAACGGACTCCATTTTTCAAAAATGAATAGGTGTTGGAAAGCTCTCAGCATGCTCTATTCAGATTTGTGATCTTTTTTATCAAAATTTTCATCAGGTACATGAGATCTCTATTTGAAGTTTTTTTGCTTTTGCACTACTTCCTTCTCATCAGTATGCACTAGGGTTTGGGTTTATCTATTATGGGGGTGTTTTTTTTTCTTGGTTTCTATCATTTATATTAGAAATCTAGAACACCAAAACTCTCCAAAACAAAAAAACCCTTCTGCATCTTCTGTCTATTCTGAAAGATCACATAATAAAAAAAAACCAACAAGCAGGTGCAGGTGCAGGTACAAAGTTTTGTTCTCATGGCAGATCCTTCAATTGAGTTGTTGACTTCACACAACTAACACACTTGGAAGCCCCGCATCACGAGGCTTCTCAGGGAATGAGGGTTGTGGTCTTGTTTAGATGAGGTTCAACCTGTATTGCAGCATCCTTATGAGCTTCTTCAACAAAGGAACAAGATGGATGAGGCCATGGGTTTGCTCTCCTTGCATGTCTCAGATAGTCTTCTCTTTCACCTTGATGAGTTGCTCACTCCTCGGGCTATGTGGTTGAAGTTTGATTCTCTCTTTGGGATGGTTAATGAGATTCGGGCATTATAGATTGAGGCAGAGTTGTTTTCTTTGTCCCCTGATTCATTTCCCACCATTGAGGATTTTTTGAACAAGTTCAAGACTACCCGATATGTTCTTCAGGGATGTGGCAAGATCAAGATAGACATAGAGTGCATTCATTTGATTCTTTTGAAGCTTCAGGGTTATTTTCAGTTTTTTGCCTCTGCTTTCTACTCCACCATGGATGGCTTGGGTGCTTGTTTCACCATGCCTACCTTTGATGTCTTTTGTGAGCGTTTATCTTGTGAGAAGTCTCATCTTTCTCAGCTAGATATGCTTTTAGGATCCAAGAACAAAGCATTGGTTGCTCAGTCCTCTAAGGAGAAACAAAAGCAGAAATTGAAGCCGAAGAAGCCTTCTACAGGTAGTGAGAATGCCTCCAAGCCTACTCCTAAGTCTGAATCTAAACCACCATTTCCTCCCAAGCATGGGAAATCTTCACAGTCTGGTGAGTCTTCCTCCAAGGCTAAGAATAAATTAGGAGATACTTTTAGTTTTTGTGGCAATGAAGGACATCTTGTTTCCAGGTGTTGGAAACATTTAGAGGCTTTAGAGGAAGCCATGCAACAACATCATATCTCCTCACCTCACACATCTTCTCCTTCCATAGGGATAGGTCATGCTCTCACTGCTTGAGCTTCAACCTATGGGTACACATGGATACTAGATTCTGGTGCTTCTCACCATATGACTCACACTCAATAGTTGGTTACTTCTCTTGCCTCTTGTGGTACTTCACAGATTGCAGTGGGTGACTCAGTTCAGCTTTCAATCTTGGGTTTAGGTTCTATCTCATTGGATGGGGGTACTCTGCAGGATGTTCTGGTTGTTCCTGACATCTCAACGAACCTCCTGTCCATTTATTAGATTTTCCACTCTGGCTCTGGTAAGACAATTGAGTTCTCACCACATGATGTGGTTATTCAGGACCTCCATGATTCTGAATTAGTTGTTTCTACTAGGAGTGTTGATACTGCTTCTCGTTTGTATAAATTTGATGGATTTGAACCCTCTCTGGGTGCTGGTTTGTCTCTTATAAAACATGTAGATTCAGTGAGTAATCTTTGGCATGAGCGCTTGGGCCATGTCAATTATAGATATCTTCAGCAGATGAGTACACAGGCACTTGTTCTTGGGCTCCCACAGATTTCTTGCAATGATGGTGTTTGTCATGGTTGTGTGCTTGTCAAGCATCACAAAGATCCCTTTCTAAAGGGAAGAGCCCCTCATGCTTTGGCACCCTTGGAGTTGGTTCACAATGATCTCATGTCATTTCCCACTCCTTCTTTTTCTGGGGCCAAGTATGTACTCACTTTTATTGATGACTTCTCCAGGTGCACATGGGTGTACTTTCTTAAGTACAAGTCTGATGTCTTTGATTCATTTTGAATCTTCAAGACATTTGTTGAGAAGCAATCAGGTTGTTCTATTTGGCAGATACGTACAAATAATGGGGGGGAGTATGTGAATCAGGCTTTCATAGTTTTTTGCACTGAGCATGGTTTGCAGCATCAGTTTACTGTTCCCTACACCCCTCAGCAGAATGGTGTCGCTGAGTGCAAGAACAAAACTTTACGGGAGATGGTGAATTGTATGATTTAGTCCAGGTCCATGGATTAATCTTTTTGGGTTGAGGTAGTCAATTGTGCCAAATTTATTCAGAATCGGATGCCTCACAAGGCTATTTGACATATGACTCCTGAGGAGGCTTGGTCTCATAACAAGCCTGATGTTTCTTTTTTCTGAGTGTTTGGCAGTGAGGCATGGGCTTTTATTCCTGATACTCAGAGGAAAGCCATGGAGTGGAAGAGCCGACCTCTCATTTTTGTTGGCTACTACGAGGATGTTAAGGAGTACAGGTTGTTTGATCCTGATTCCAGAGAGGTCTTGTTTCCACGAGATGTTCAGTTTGATGAGCACCTTCCCACAGTGGATACCCCGACTCCAGTGTCTACTCCTCTACCTACTCCTTCCACTGCATCTCTTCAGGATATTTTTGAGGATGATTCTGATGTTGGTGCTGATGATCCACCATCCCCACCTCCACCTACTCCACCTCAGATGCCCAAGTGGGCTCGCTTTACTATTGAGGTGGCAGGTCCTCTGGCCAGTGATCCTTCAGATACTCGTCAGAACTATTCTCATACTGTGGGTTTTAGTCTTTTGAGTCCTGCTATTTCAGATGATCCTCATAAGTTTTCAGATGCTACCAGTCAACTTGAGTGGGATTGTGCTATGGAGGAGGAGTATTCTTCTTTGATGAGGAATCATACTTGGGATCTCTGTCCTCTTCCTAAGGGCAGAAAGATGGTTAGGTGCCGCTAGTTGTATCGTACTAAGTATGTTGCTAATGGTTCCATTGATAAGTACAAATCACATCTTGTTGCGAAGGGTTTCTCATAGGTTGAGGGTATTGATTACTCCGAGACCTTTACCCCTATCACCAAGATGAACTCCATTCACTTTGTACTATCTCTTGCAGTTTCTCGGGGTTGGCCTATTTTTTAGATGGATGTGAAGAGTGCCTTCTTGCATGGGGATCTACAGGAGGAAATCTACATGGAGCAGCCTCAAGGACTTGTGCAGGATAGTTCTTTGGTTTGCAAACTTTGGCATTCATTGTATGGTCTCAGACAAGCCCCTCGGGCTTGGTATGAGAAGATGGATTCTTTCTTTCTCTCCACTGGGTTCACCCGTAGTCATTCTGATCACACAATGTATATTCAGCTTCTTGAGGGTGAAATCTTGATTCTTGTGCTATATATTGATGATCTCCTCATCATCGGTAGCTCATCCTCTATGATTCAACATACTCAGTGATCCTTGATGGATCAATTTGAGATGACAAATCTTGGTCTTTTGCACTATTTCCTTGTTCTTCAGGTGATTCAGTCTTCTGATGGGATCTCCATTTACAAGCAAAATTATTCTCTTGACATGCTTCAGTGCTTCGGCATGCTTGATTGCAAGCCTACTCCCACTCCATTTTAGTCAAGGGTTGTTTTGATCTCCACTTGCCCCACTCCTTTAGTAGATTCTACACTGTACAGGTAGTTGGTTGGCAGTTTGTTGTACCTGACTCACACCCATCCTGATATTTCCTTTGTGGTTGGCCTTGTCTCTCGATTCTCCCATGATCCTCATGAGAGTCATTGGAAAGAAGCCAAACATATTTTGTGGTACATTCAGGGCTCTAGTTCTCATGGCATTCACTATACATCAGGGGACTCTCACATTGTTGGCTACACTGACTCAGATTGGGCTGGTGATGTCACTGATTGGAAGTCTACTTTTGGCTTTGTTTTCTATCTTGGCTCTGGTCTTATTACATGGTCTTGTAAGAAGCAGACTGCTCATGCATTATCATCTACAGAGGTTGAGTACCGAGCTGTTGTGCTTGCTAGTTAGGAGATCTTATGGCTTCGACAGTTGATGACTGAGTTTGGTTTTCCTCCTGATAGTCCCACTGTTCTTTGGTGTGACAATCAGAGTTCTATTCATATTTTCCGCAACCCAGTAGAGCATCAGCGGATGAAGCACATTGAGCTTCACATGCATTTCATTCGCTAGTTGATTCAGGATGGTGTTCTCATTCTAGAGTACATTCCCACTGTCGAGAAGGTTGTAGGCATCTTCATGAAACCTTTTGCATCAACACGCTAACTTCAGTTGCACTCTATGCTTGGGGTGAAGGAAGTTGTCCTTGGGGGATCTTTATGAGGCCTTCCTTCCATCTTCTTCTTCTTTCAGCATGTTCTTTTATCTCTTTTTGGAGAGGAGTTTTTTTCCCACTGCGTTTTCTCCTTTGTCTTCGTTTCATAGAGATTTCATTGTATTTGGGTACCTGATCAGGCCTTGTTGTCGGGACCCATCTTTCCTGCTTTTAGTAGTTGTTCTAGGTTTTAGCTTCTCCCTAAGTCTATCTTAAGTGGGGGTGTTAGAGTAATTGGGTATTTACTTGATTAATTAAACAACATTTGTTTAATTCTTTAAGTTCCCTATTATCTTTTTACACTTAAGCTAACTTTAGGTGCATAATAATTCTTTTATTAATTATTATGTGCAAGCCTAGGTTTTCCCTTTTAGGGTTTCTTGACCTATTAGAGGTTATTTTTCTTTTCTTTGTATCATTATGTCATTACACATTTTGGTGAATATTGAGCTCTCCTTTTTTGAGCATATTTTCTTGTGTTTTGTTCTTCAGATTGTTTTGCTTCATTGCTTCTCCTTGTGACATATTGTTTTAGCTTGCAAAAGATCTTTAGGCTCCTGTGGTGTTGTGTTTCTCAACTCCAACAAATAATACAAAAATAGTAAAAAATAATCTTATCACTATGAAATTTACATTTCTGAAATTAGGACACTGAAAACTCTAGTGGGTTTTCGTTTCATCAAAAAATTAGGCCAAGGTAGAAATCTGATGTCGTTTTACTTTAGCCATTTTTTTGGAGGTCCAAGCATAGGCTTGGTGGGACCAAGCCTATCCAGAAGCAAAAAACAAGGCTAAGGGTTGTTTTCTGCCCCTAATCTAAAAACGGGCACCCGATTCTAAAACGGGCACCCGTTTCATTAAATAACAAACGCCCATTTTTGAAAAGATCCGTTGGGCTAGAATCTAGACCATAAGCACAAATCCCAATGATTGAATGATTTTTCAATCATTTCCTGACAAGTACGATCTACAAAGAGAATATTTTGATTAATCATTCTCTTTTTTTGTCTTATTGTCGATTTGGTAAAGAGATCAATTCGAATTCAAAATTTGGTGCAGCCATGGGATCAAATCAATGCAAGAAGAGGCAAAGGAAGGTTCTGACAGTTGAGGAGATTACAACAAATAGGGAGAAGGAGGAAATATGTTAATGAGAGAGAAGAGAAAGAATGAGACAAGGAGCTTCAAGTTCCACAATCATTTTAGAAGAGGAGAACATCAATGAGACCATAAATGCTGATGAAGGAAACACAATAGAACCATTTAATTGAGGTGCATCTTCTAATCCATTATTGGATACATGTATGTCTTCATAGCCCTATGTTTTTTCTTATGAAGAAATTGGTGATTTAATACAAGCAGATTACTTATTAAATCAAATGCCAATTGAAAATCAAACCCCAAATGAAATTAGAACTCAAGTTGAAACTGAAATTGAAATCCAAATTGAAACCCCAAATGAAACTAGATCTCAACTTGAAACTAAAATTGAAACTGAATTTGAAACTCCAAATGAAATTGAAAATTCACCTGCAACTAAAACCAATAATGTGGATGCAGACATGGAAACACCAATTAAATATGAAACATGTTTGAATGATAACCAAATGAATGAAAATTTTGAAATTAAAAGTGATGTACTAGACAACCTTCCTGGCTTGGTTTCATGGAGATAGATTAGGACACATGCAAATAGATTGTTTAGACATTTGTTTTATAATAAGAAATTTAGGTTTCAATGTCAATTAATGGTACAACTAATTAAAATGACTAAAATGAGAAAAGTGATGAAGAAGTAAGGCTTTTATGTCAAACCCAAGAAGAAGGATGAGTCTTTAAAACAAGTTGTATCTACTGTTGCTAGCACCTTTGATACAATCAGAAAGAAAAGTCATTCTAAAGATAAAAATGCAGCACAACGGGCAATGACAACAACTTTAGTAAGCCAAACAACTTCTGATAAAAGAATGACGAGTAACATAAGTGGATATCTTAATATTCATTGTAAAACTTTGTCAAGAGCTGTAAAAAGAAGAGTTAACTTTGAAAGTGATCCGAAAAACAATTTGTGGTCTTTTAGTGGTAGACTACCAAGGTCTGATATGAAACTTACTGGTGAAGTCAAAACTTTGATCAAAAAATTCTGGCACGATAATACGAGAGTATCACCTAATGTTAGAGATGTCCTTAAATTAAGAGTTGGGTAAAAAATTCGTGATCCACATCCAAAATACCTATTGGACATGACTCAAACTGAATTGTACAAATATTTTTGGATGATAAGGTGTCGACTATTAGCATTTGTCAAAGGTCTTTTGAAAAGTGTAAACCTTGGTATGTTCGAATTAACAAGGAAAGAGTCACATGTTGTTACAAAACTCATGTTCAATTTCGCTACCATTATGATGTATTTTGATATATACGTGTTACCATGCATAGTAATAGAATGTTCCAATAATGTGGTATAAATATATCACCTGAAACTATAAAAGAGTTTATATCAAGTTTTTTTTGCAACCCACCAAATGAGCAAAATTTTCTTTTCAATGCATGTGTTTCCGGTGTATGTGATATATGTGGCAATCTTGCATTGTTGGATGAATGTTTGCATGAAAATATTTCAAATGATTTTGGATAACAGTTAGTTGATGTTAAAAGATTTAAAACTGTTGAGTATCCACTAAAGGATGGAAAGGTTGGAAGATGGTGTGATCTAATCATTGAAAAAGTTAGTATTCATGCATTTATGAATGAATTTAAGAGTAAGATCATACCTAAATATGTTAAACACTCTCAAAATGCTAGATGGATCGATGGTCAATATCGAATATGGAAGGATATATTTCCTATTGGTAGTATACTTTCGGTCATTGACTTTGCAGAGAACTACACACTTGCACCACAAGATGAGGTCCAATCACAATACTACAATTCAGTGCAAGTATCCAGTTTTGTCCATATTGTCTATAGGCATTCACTAGATAGTACCGAAGAGGATCATACAATTTTGAGAGAGTACCATTTCTATATGAGTGATAATAAATTACACTCATTTGATTTTGTCTAGTATTGCTTCAAGATCTTTTTTGAGAATTTGAGGGAGAGAGAAATTCAGATGACGCAACATCTAATATGGTCAGATAATTGCATAGGTTAATTTGAGAATGCTAGAATGTTTTATTGGTTGAGTAGGATTCATAAGAAAACTAATATCGAACACATGTGGAGTTTTTTTGAGGCTGGACATGGGAAAGGAGAACATGATGGTGCAAGTGCATGTGTTAAGAGAGCCCTTTGCAGAGAGAAACTCAAATTTGAGGAAAAGGCTAAATTTAAAAACACAAGTGCAATTGTGAATTGGTGTAGTGCAACTTTATCCATAGGATCAAGTCATAACTCTACAATTAGACGTTTCTTCTGGCTAGTTAAAGAGGAGAATATCCTTCCAAGATATGATTGTGATACAATCAATGGGTCAGCTAGATGGCATTCATTTGAGAGTTCTAATTCTAACACTTGGACTATATGGACTAGAGAGCTTGCATGTTTTTGTCAATTTTGTGTTGCAAGTGAATGGGAAGAATGCAAGAATATGGAATGGGTCGAAGAATGGCAACACAAATCCTTAACACCTAGTGAGACACAATATCAAGATGTTACAAGAAATGAAGACTCATGCATTTGCATCAGAAGATTATGATCATGTTTCAGACCTCATACAACCTGGTAATTTGATTCAATTTCTTGTTTATAACTTTAAATTATATATTTTTATGTATTGTCATATAATTTATGATTGTATTTAAATTATAAATTCTAACAAGTTTTATTTCTACATGTACTTAAATTTGTTTTCTAGGACATGTGTATGTTGTTGTTTCACCTAAGGATAATGATGAGAACGTTGAGTATTGGCTAGTTAGATGTGTAGAACCTAAGAAAAAGTTGATATGTGATCAAGTAGATGATGATGGTTTTCAGTATCCAGTTGGGTCTATTGTGGTAGTTGGCACATGGATACACAAATACTTAACAAGAGGAATGACGTACTAGCTTATGAAGACTACCAATCAGAAAAGAAGATTATACACTATTCTCATTTGGTGGTGGCAACAAAAATCAAATTAGAAAGATACAAAGGTAGACCTACTAATAAGGTATTATAGACACTTTCAGTAGAAGAGCATGAGGCAATCATAGACGCATTGCAAAAGAGAGAGGATGCAGATGGTACATTAGGTTGAATCAAATTTATATGCATGCAAGTTTGTGCTTATTGTGTGAACTCTTTTATATTTAATTATGATAATTGTTTTTCTTTGTCCCTTTAACATTGCATTTGTCTACATTTGATACAATTTTGGTTTCATAAACAACATTGTATTAGTTATCTTCTTCTTAATGTTATTTTGTGCACATTGTAATTGTGTTACAATCATTCTAATTTTTTATGATATATTTATTTTATCATAATCTTTTCATATAGATTAATTGTAAGTTCTTGATTTTATTATTATTTTAAGAATAGGATGTTATTGTAAATTGGGATAATTATTTTATTGAATTATAAACTGTTGTACTATAAGATGATCAATCACAATGTTAAAATATAAAGTCATAAATAGATCATATATAATCACTAGAGGGCACCAAATCACATAAAAACATCACATATATAATCACTAGAGGGCGCTAAATCACATAACAAGACCTAATATCATAATATCAAGAAAATGACATAATAAAAATTCCTATATATAATCACATAATAATTCCCAATGACATAATAACAAGTCCTGAAAAAATAATAACAAGGAAATTACATTAAAACAAGTCCAAATAACATAATAACAAGTCCTAGGATAACATAACAAGTGTCATCATAAAAAGTCCATAATACAATAACATGAGATGATCTGAAATATATAATCTAAGAACTCTCATGCATCTCATTTGCAATCCTCTTCACTCCACGTGAAGATGGCTGAGATGAATCATCCTGTTGCACGTGGTCCTAAGATGCACCATCCTGTGTGTGTGCAGTATCAGTGTCTCCACCCTCCTGTACATTATTAAAATCTTTTACATGAGAAAAATATTTAACATGAGAAGAAGTTACTTACATAATTCACTTATAAAGTAATCAAAGACTGAAAATTTAAAATAAATTACCATACGATTGTGCTCTACAATGCCCTCACTAATACATGGAGGTCCACTATCATGAACAAGAAAAGTGGTTGTAGTCAAGTCCTATAAAAAAACATTGTACATCAATTTTGATAATCCCTATAAAAGCCAGGTGCACAGTATAAAAAAATTAGAAATTATTTTTCTAATCATCACCGTAAATGATAATGTTGACGGTTGCATCTAGCTCAATCCCATAGCCACACCAATACTGGTAGTGGTATCGACCTAAACAACATATATAAAGCATGAATCAAACTTATATATATACATAAATTATAAAGTATATATATAGACTACAAGTTTATTGCAAAAAAACATACATATGGTGTGTCATGTGCAGGCAAAGTAACTGATGGGTGAAGGCATACATGCGATGCACCATCAAACAATCTAGAAGCCTACAATTGCAAAAAATAACGAACATGAATTAGAGTTGTACATAAATTAGCAAGCATATAAACTCTTCAAATTAATGGATGAAAAACATACTAGTGGTAGATGAGACCGAGCCTTAGCGGTCGACGGGTCACGTGATGAACTACCCACCTTGGTGCTACATGAAACACCCTACATAATTGAAAACACATATCATACACATCATTACATTAAAATTTTAATTGTTTATTTTAAATGTACATATCTATACAATGTATCTAGATGAAAGTGCATACCGTAAATGGGGCACCGACATCTCTAGGTATTGAGGTAACATGATGTGGGTCCCTCAATGATGTGGTATGATCCATCCTTTATTCATAAAAATTGACTCATGTTATGGTTCATATGTGTATATATAAGGAATTTAATATTGCACTGTAAATTATATAAATAAATTTGTACCTCTGTAGGCTGATCATCATCTGCCCATGGGAGATCAACATATGAAGAGACGTCATCAACATGTGTAGCCTCCTCAACATCATCATAACCACCATGGGAAGCATCAACATCATCAAAATGACCATATCCTCAAGGGGAAACCTCACTTTGTGGACCCGTACATACATTCCCGCAACTCATGCAAACATGTGCTAAGCTGGGGCAACCCTCACCTCGTGCAACTGCTATACCAAATTACCTGACAAGGAACTCAATGAACCAAGAGTAGAATCCACTGCTCGATGATGGGCAGGTGCTGGAACAACCGATGTAGGAAGAGGAACCAAGGGATAATCGCACACACGGTTTTTAACTCTGTTGCTCAATTTGGACCCCGACCTATCCTAGGGCATGCTTCTCTCGACCCCCTGAAATGATCTAATATCAAAGTAATTGGGTTTTTTACCCAATTCAAATTTGGCCCACAATTTTTTCAAAAAATACATGAGAACCTCATGATTGGAGTGTGGCGGATAGTCAAAGACCATCCACCATCGCTCCAAAAAGTGTCTAGCTATGCCTAGGTGCCTACACTATCGAATTGAGATATGTGGCTTCTTCAAATCTATCTCTTCACCCGTCTTAGGGTTCACAAAATATTGTTTCAAATCTATTTTTGTTATTTTTAATTCATTGACTTGTTTGTATGATAGGCCATCAGCGTAAAAAGAATGCAATCCCTCCCTCCAGCTATGATAGCTATCCAACTCTCTATCTAAAGCTTGTATAGACTGTAAAATCCCTAGCATACTACTTGCAAGGCATAACAACTATGGAGGTGGATGAGGCTCACATCTAATGGTGTGGATATCTCTAATCAAAGAATCAATATTCCTCCTAATGGTCTGCCTCAACTGATCGGGTGGAGGTGGAGGTGGAGGTGGTGCTAGACCTAATAGCTCATCTATCTCAAACTCATCCATTATGTGAAAATAATCTACATATATATACAAACATGAAAATTTACAATTACTATTTAATTTACATTTCACCTTCCAAAAAAACTTATAATTAAATACAATTTACAAACTTAAATATAAAAAAAGGAAACTCACATAGATCTATATTATTAATAGGTGGGTCTATTTTAATAATAAACATCATTTAAGAAATATTCTACAAAATAAAACATCATAATGCCCATGCAACTCAAATAATACTTTTTAACGTCTAAAGATGCATTATTATAAGTTCCATCAAAATCATAAAAATAATCATGAGAGAGAGAGAGAATATATAATGAATAAAATGACTCCACTGATTTAGATAATGAATAATCATCTCCTCTAGACTCCACTGAAGGCTCATTCTCGATTAAGATTTTTTTTTAGTTGGCATTTTGGGCCATCATGGTGCATTTGTATGTTTGTTATAGAGAGAAGGATGATTACAATACCTATGATAGTTTTACTTTGGGACCCATAATAGCTAACCATCTTGTCATGAGAGGTTTCTAATCATAGTTTAATGGTAGAATTGTGTACTTCATCTTTTCAAAGAAGGTAACTTCCATGGAATTACAATTTAGTACCCTTGCAATATTTACCATTATCTTCAATTAGGCTACCACTTTATATTTTCAACTTGATAGGAATCAATTCAACTACTCTCTTTCAGTTTTAACTAAATCCATTAAAGTCATGAGTTATATATATGAACTTGTCAATACATGTACTGCTTTGTTGTATTCTTTGCTAGAATCATGAGATGATTTAGTGATAACAACTAGTAGTACTACACTAAGTTGAAGCTTGAATAAATAGTAGGTTCTCTACTCTTGGAGGAGTTAAAACAAAAAAAATACTCTAGTTTTTTTAAAGGATGCATTGGTTATTAGAGGAAGATAAAAAGATAAAGCAAAGAGAAAAAATAAGAAAAAGGACAAAGCTCCAAATCTAAAGTGAGATCTAAGTCTCTCAATAAATCCTATGTTAAGCTTTATAATTATGTCAAGAAAATCCACATAAAAATGAATGCAAGAAAAATATTACAAGAATGAATTAAATGATGATTTAGATTCAATAAATTATTAGGATGACAATAGCGATATAATTGTTATATCTTTGGAATGCATATATGTGAGGATACATGGATGATTAAATATAGAGATTCTTTCCACATGACATTCTATTTCTCATTAAGGCATAATTTTACATTTAGTGTAATATTTTTTAAGTTCAAAAACATCTTTAGATGCACATTGCGACATTGGTAGAAGGTGGACTTTAGGAGTAGTTGAAATTTAGTATAATAATGTCATTTTAGAAACAATTGGGATACTTCACCAATAATGTCACTTTGATGACAAGTTGAAACTTTGACAACTTTTTATGAAACTTTAACAATACTTAATGTTACTTCAATAAGAGCTAACATTTAGTGGAAATCTATCACTTTGGTAGCCATTGGACTTTATGGACATACTACCTCTAGGTTGGAATTTAATATCTAGCATCTCAATGACTCACCCTTACATCTAAGAGTTCCATAAGGTTTTAAATAAATATACTATGGTGTAGCATGAACACATGGGCCACATTAGTGAAAAAGAACTTAGATATTTGAAAAATAAAAATCTTGTTGAGGGATCAACTAATTATTTTTTATTTTCACTTTTGTGATAATTGTATATATGAAAAAAATTGTTTCTAGTTTTATTTGAGATATACTTAGAGATATGTCTACACCTATAAATATGGAAAAAATATAAACTAACTATAAACAACATTTTGCAACACCTAGAATTATGAAAAAACATGAATTATTTGAGCAATATTTGTCTGCACTTAAAGATTTGGAGGACATGAGTCATATGCTTTGTGATAGTGTGATTGGGAGCCTCATGTATGCTATGGCCTACACTAGACAATAAATTACCAAACAATGGGGGTTTTGAGTTGGTTTATTGCTAATCTTAAAAAGAATCACAAGGTTGCATTCAAGAGATTTTTTAGATGTCTTTATGGTACTTTGGATTTCTCTATTTGTTATCAAGGATCTTTAGAAAAAATGCTTTCAACAACCATGTTTTCAAAGCACAAAGTTTGGAAAGAAGAAAGTTTAGTAGTAGGATTGTTCCACATGTTATTAAAAATATAGGGACTTGTAAACTCAAATTGGATATGGGATGTTGACATTAGGAAGTCTATCATTGACTATGTATTTAGTCTATGTGGTGGTGCAATTAATTGGATGAGTAGGTGACAGGTTGTGGTTTCTCTTTCCATTATTAAGTCAAAGTATATGACATGTTATCATGTTTGTAAATATATAGTATATCTCTAGAGATTGGGCTAAGTTAGGAAGTAGTGAGGATTAATAGTGATAGTTAGAGTATTATCAAATTTAAGAACCCTATTTTTCACACACACAAAAAAGCATATTCATATTCATTATCATTTTAAAGTTCAATTTAAACATAAATTAAATATCAAAACATAAATTAAACATCTAACTTTACAAAAAATAACTATAATTAAATTCAACATTTAGAAATATAAATTTAAACATTCAAACTTTTATGCATGATTAAAATAGAGAGAGAGAGAGAGGGAGAGTAGGTAATTTGAGATACAACGAGTTAGAGAGAATAGATAATGAGAGATAGAGAGTAGGTAATGATAGAGAGAGGGTAATGAAAGAGAGAGAGGGTAACGTGAGAGAGAGAGAGGGGGGTAATGTGTGAGAGAGAGAGAGAGGGAGAGAGAGAGGGGGTAATGAGAGATTGAGAGAGAGAGAGAGGGTAACGTGTACGTGTGTGAGAGAGAGAAGGGGGGTTTATTGTTGATTTTCATCTAGGGTTTATTGTTTGTTAATTTTTTAGGGTTTGTTGTTTGTTTATTTTCTAGGGTTTATTGTTCATTTTTTTCTATCTAGGTTTTATTCTTCATTTTTCTGTCTAGGGTTTATTGTCTATTTTTTGTGTCTAATGTTTATTGTTCTTTTAAGTTTTTGTTTTTTGTTTTTTTCCTACGGTTTTAAGTTTTTACTATTTTTTACTTTTCATGTTTTTTGCAATATTTAAAAACTAAAAACTATTTTAAACATGAAATTAAATAAAATAAAAAACATTTTTCAAACTTTAAAACACTAAAATTTAAAAATAACAATAAATTAACATTTTTTTATATGAAAAATAATAACAATAAATTAACATTTTTTTATGAAAAATAATAAAAATAAATAAAAAAGAATATAAAAAACAAAACTACATTTTTGGAAGGAGGTAAAAAATGGTTTGGGGGGTCAACTGGGATGAAAAAAATGGGTACCCATGCTCCTCTAAAACATTTACCTATTTTTGAAATAGTGAAAATGATGGAAAATGGTTTAAAAAATAAAATAAATACATTCAAGAAACGAGCGCCCGTTTTTTCAAATCAGGCGCCCATTTAGCTTCAGGCACCCGAACCAAATGAGCGCACGTTTCTGAAAAATGCGTGCCCATTTTTGAATGCCTCGGGCACCCAAAGCGAAACGAGTGCCCAATTTTTACAAATCGGGCACCCGTTTCTAGCAGGCTCTTTTCCTAACCCTCGGACTTCCTCGGGATTGGGGCCCAACTTTGTACATTTACCCATATAATAGAAAATCTTGTGAAATTTGTCTTTGGAAATTTATTTATTTCCTTTAGAACTGGTTTATTCAATGTCTTGAAAATATTTTATGTTAGAAATTTACTAGTTTGGTGGATTATGACTACTTCGTCAAAATATTGTTTGAGGGTTTATGCATGCCTTGATGTTTTAATGTTTTATTTGATAGTGCTTGTAGTTTTCTTTTGAAAAATTATTTTATAGTAATTTTTAATGAGAACGCTTGATGAAGGATATGTGTTTATATGTATCTATACCTGTCAATTTAATTTTGTCATTATCCATCTGTGGCTTTACCAATGTGAGTTGGCCTATCCTAGTCATCTGTGTTACCTTTTGTGTGCACTTCTAGTGAAGATGTTGCATGTGGCCAAGTGTTTTAAAATATTTGTATTGGTTCTCACTGTAATGTATTTGGCCAGTATTCACTTTGTGCCATGGAGTTTTATTTGGAGTATGTTTAATGTCATAAGGGGGAGTGGCTTCCAAGTGGGGGCTGAGGCCCAAAGTGGCTGTCAGGATAACCCATTGGAGGTTTCCTTGATAAGTGATAACGTAATAATGAATCTAGGGGGTTGGGTAGAAAAACATATTAATCAAGATAATGATTGCCCCACTCATGGCTTGAGTTCTCTTTTAGGCTCAAGATGAGGTGGGAAGGCTTGGAATGGCATGACCAACTACCTTGTCCTCTCAAAAGGTATGTTTGTTCTGCATGAGACTTGAATGGGGGCTAGGGGTTAGGAGAGGCTGCCAGGATAACCTAGGATGGGGGTCGGGGCCTATGGAGACCTGCTAGGATAACCCATATCAAGCTATGTGATGACACTCTTCCCTTGTGAGCACCGTTGACCTGTTTTGTTTTGTGTATGTAGCTTTTGGAGTTATTCCTTGTTGGTGTTTTATCTATGTGAGTTTTGATTGAGTCTTCACCCGATGGAAATATGTTTAGACCATGTGTTGTAATGTCTTTCTTGTATGCTTAAGGACCTTATGTTATCTCCTAACATGGGGGTGGACCTTTAGGTTCCACATGGTCAGGAATTAGTTGCCTTCTTCCATTGGAATTTTTCTCCTGTCTATGCGTGGATTGGCTTCACTCATGTTCTAGAATGTTACTCTTGGATATGGTAAGCTCAGTGAGTCAAATGGAGACTTTATAGATTTTGTTATTGTACTTAAGTATATTCATGCCTTCATGGAAATTAAGTAAATGATGTATCTATGAATTGTATATGATGTAATTATGATGTAACAATGATGTAAACTATGTTGTATTCATGATGAAAACTTGATGTATATGAAATGAAATTTGGATGATAGGTTTCATGTCGGATATTGGAAACATCGATCTTGTAATTTAATAAGATTATGTTCGTTATTCACTACCTTGTATGTTATGTTAATTGTTATTATTGTTTTTTTTAATTAATGTAGTTTAGAAAATATTTATATGATGCAATGCAAATGTGTAATAGGTTTAAATGAAATACTTTAATGGATATTTAGAAATATATACTTTCATGTAGTAATGTAATTCTTGTATAGTTTAATCTCATTAGCTATTGTTTGTTAAGGATTGTAACGATGTTGAGAAACCTTAGGGGAAAGTTAGTATGTGTCTTCCGCATGTGTATTATAGTTTCATTCATATCCTTCTAATGCTTAAAATATTCATTAAATAGTTAAAAAAAAAATCACTTTTATTTGGTTTTAAGTTAGTTCTTTCCTCTAGGGTTTCTTGGCGAGGCGTTACAGACTAAGTGACATTGCAAAATTAGGCATATATTATAGCCAATATCCATGAAATTATATACATTGTTGGCTCCTTTAAAAAAATTGCAGTTACACACATGAAAGCTCATAAAATAAAGTTGTCGCTTTTATATATGTTTTGATTTGGCACTAAGATAATTTTACTGATAGTCATTTTTGTATTGCATATGAATGTTAGCAAGTTTGAGGAATTATTATTAAGTAGACTTGATTAATAGTTATCTTTTCCATTATTATGTGTAATTCCCCACCAAGAAACCCTAGACAATAAGAACAAATTACACAAGAATGCATGGAATTTTGTTTTTGAAGTAATAAAGTGTCTTAATGCATAATAGTACATGTATAACACTCTCCTCAAGGTAACATCAATCATGTTGATAACAAACAATGCACAAGAAGAAGACTAAACACTATAAACTCCAAACAAACAAGGGGAAAGGTCTCCCAACACATTAGTAAAATTTCTAAGAGGTGATTAGGATCATACATGACCATCCCCAAAGTTACTAAGTTTGATTCGTCAAATAGGACAAACCACTAGGTCCTAGGTGTCATAGATGGGCTTCAGTGAAAAACAGAATGCAAATGGATTCCCTTGACACCATCCAAAATAATAAAAAACTACTCAATATCCTTTAGAGGGTTCCCTAACATCACTACCTTCACATTGCATCTGAAACTGGATCAAACTAATATCTCTAGCCCTCGAAATCACCTCTAGATTGAACATGCAAGTATGGGTTCTTGGGGTGAGACTAGATAATATCACTGGACACTAGAATGCCATAAGGATAGTAACATGGCATGCTAGTTTCATTTACCTACGCTGGTGTCCTTGGTCTGCGTTGGTGTCCTTTGAACTGGTGAATCCATGCTGACATCCTTGAGATGCACACTTGTCCAAAACTAGTGAGCTTCCTAGATGGAGTGTTTGAAGCCCTAGACACATTAAACCCTTTGGTGAAGTTATAATGAAAATCCAATCCTTGAATCGAGATAAAATGGGAAATTAGTGTGAAAATGGGCAAGTATTGACACACTGGGTCACCGGATGACTCCAAGAAAGACAAGACAGAGTCTGGGAGGACTCATTTCACCACCAATCAACCCAATTCACCCACAACCAACACAAATGAAATCCACAATTAGACTCTAAGAAACACATACTGGGTGGTTCCGGTTAAGCCCAAATTGGCTCCCAAGAGCTCAATCCAACAAGGGCTTGGTCAACATCTCTTGACCACACTAGGAGGTGACTAATTCAATCTCATATACAATAAGAATCAAATAAACATTCATTTTAAGCACCAAGCCAATTGTTCCTATGATAATATCATATAGGTCATTAAATGAGAGATGCACAAGATCATGCTTGGTGGCCGGTTCCAACACTGAACCACTTAAAGATACCTCAATTCATTACAATGTATATTACAATTCCTCTTGGAGTGTTCCATACTCAAATCATAAATAAATATAATTCTTACATCTAACTACATAGATTACAATTGTAATAAATGAGAGAAAGAGAAGAATGAGGATTGAGGAAGGAGAAGGAATTCTTCAACCGCCCACAATCCAAGTCATTTGGTCCCTAATGGTGGTTGGCAAAGCCAACCAACCATGTGGAACCCATAGGTTCCAACCCCACCATTCCCGTGGAGATAGTCACACAACCCAAACAATCACACAATCAAGAAAGGGAGGCAATTAGTCTCACACAAGAGAAAACATGGAGTAACACTCAACATGAACATATAATCAACCAAGAACATAGTGCCACACCAATGTATGATAAAAAACGGAGGCAAAATCCTCAATGCAATCCATATGTAAAAAATATATGAAATAACTCAACATGGAGAATCAACACGAAAACATCAAGTATAACCCAATCTTGAAAACCAATCACCAAAGAGATCACAAGGCCAAAAGGCCATCCAATATGGATAACTCTAGAATCCATCAATATGCATAGCCACATGGAAGGCAAATCCTCTTTCAGGTGCTAATCATGATTACAAGACTAGGTAGATAGGAAACAAGAGCGGGGAGTGTCATCACGTATCTTGAAGGGATGGCTCACATAGAATTGAGTAGTCCTCTCATACAGATGAGGAGACTTAATCTTTCCATATCAATGCCCCACAGATTCCCAAGCCTTCCCAAACTCATCCTTAGTCTATATGAGCACTCAAGGCCATGAGAATGGCATCCACTATATCTTGGTTCATTTTATTAATGTGTCATTAGTTTTCACTTGATTACAAAATGTCCAATGAGTTACCCTAGTGGTCCCTTTGTACATACCCTGGCCCCCATTGGACACCACTCCCATCATTGGTCCTATTACCTACCCTAGGCTCAAGGAAATCAAAACATTAAATTCATGACAAAATGCCAACATGAAAATCCAAATACAACAGCAATTGAGCCCATAATTTCCAAAATCCATCATAGAAACACCCTATGTATTGACATTTTCACATGCATCCAAATCACACTCGATTGGCCCTCATGCCAAGAGAATGGATCTGAATTAATCCAACAATTAAATTTTCATATATAATACTATAACTCCACATAATAATATCACGTTAAAAACATCCAATTCACATTTTTATCAATTGTCCCAACTGACCAAAAACTATTCGTGGAGACCATCCACCAATGACGTCTAAAAAGCTCAAATATTCAAACATGCCCAAACAAAATTCTAGGAAAACCCATTGATCCTTAGGTGAAAAACCCCAAAAATGTAATAAAATCCAAAATTTGGGCATCCAATAAAAATTGGGCAGATTTTTCTTTTGTATAACTATGTTTTCAAATTTTAAATACAATAAATTCAATTCTTTACTAAAAATACAAATTCAAATTGGGGAAAGCATCTAAATCCAATTGCTAACTATAAGCAACAAGAATCAAGCAATTTCATAAAGATTCAAGGGAGAAATCAATGAAAACTCACCTTCAAGTTGAAGAATTTAAAAATCAAACATGGAGCCAAAGACTTTGAAAGAGTTCACGAAAAGCGGGTAGCATAATGAGTTCATCCACACGAACCCAAAGAGATTCTACCTACAAAATTCCTACAATAATTTCAGTCTCATTCAACAAATCAAAATCACTATTGTAGGGTTTGAGAGCTCCCACTAGTACATTCGGGCCTAACTTCCAATGGCTCATTGTCAGAAGTCTGACGACAACACATCGGACTTCCAAAAAATGTAACCATCAAAAACTTGTCGTCGGCCTTCCCGACAATTCCATTTGCGTCGGCAGTCTGATGATGTTATGAACTCTTCTGATGACTGTTATGTTTTCTCCTCTGCCAAAAAAGGTCACCGGATTATGGTCGGAATTCCGACGCTCCCCCACTACCTTGAATCAATGATTGTCCAACAAGGAAGTGACATCGGATATACAACATCCTTGTCGGATGTTTCTTTAGTTGTCGTCGGGATTCCAACTGTATCAGATGTTGTGGGTCAGATGGCTTGGCCATCAGTGCATGAAAGCATTGCATGAGTTCTAATTTTAAAAATTGCATAAAACATTTTTAATTTATTTGATTTAGTGTTATTTGCAAAAAAAATTCTCAATGATGTTTCCTTTCTCCAAGAATTGTCTAGGATCTTTCTGTCAGATAATATGTAACATCCTATGACTAAATCTTTTCTTTACAAAAGCTTATTTTATTTAATTATCATCTAAGCGTGAATTATAATTTATATCTATGTGGAAGAAGAAGATACAAGTTGAAGACTCATGTGCAAGTAAATTTCATAAAAGAAAACAAGCAAGCATTATCTTGAATGATATGGAAACAAGCTCATCAACTACCTAGAAGAGAGCAATTGGAGAAAAGTAGAGGAAAGTGTTAAAGGGTGATAAATACATAGAGAGTATGCAATATAAACAAACAATGTCTGGAGTGTGTGATGTGACATCTCAAATTTATATCCGGAGGGACTAACTAGTTTTGGAGTTCCTGGGAAACCTATTCAACCACGCTTGTAGGAAATCAACATGTTCATGCAAGGACCATTTTTTTTCTATTATGAGAATTATGCTTTTGCACCAAAGGATATTTGGAAGGCAATATCCAAAAATTTCTATCATGTGGAACCAGAGTTGGTGGACTCAAAATACTTTTCAGCTTCCAGAAGACCAAGAGGTTATGTACACAATCTCCCAATAGAAGGGAGATTTCAAGCATTACCTCTCCCCCCCATGACTATTCAGGAAGCACTTCCTCAGACAAATTGTAGTACCCCTCCTCAATTAGCCTCTTTTGTATGTTTTGATTTACTTCAGTGACTGTTCAGTGGAACATTTTTGTATATTGATTCGGATGTTATGCGATGTTGTTTCATGCTTTCTCTGGATTTGTGGTGTACGATTTTATGCAGTATCTCAGTGCTTATGTTTAATGTTATTTTATGGATCATTATCATGGACTGACACTTTTACCTTATATTGCGATGTGTTATTTATATGTTGCATGTTTGCAAGTGTATTGGGATGTGAGGGGATTATTTTCCTTCACTCACTTCCGTGAGACAGGGAACATCATGATTCTCCTTCATCAGTGTGCGTGTCGTGTTTGTATATATATATGAATATTTGTCTATATGCACATATGCATTCTTTTGGTGTAGGACATTGTAGGTACTAGTACTAGGTAGGTACAAGGTATCGACTCCACCTGGTTTCACAGGTTTGAGCATGCCTTATATGTCCGATGGGAGTGGAGGAGATAGTTGTTGTACCGTAACTTGACCCGCAGTTACACTCGTGTGAGTGTTGTCAGTTGGTTGTCTTTCCCGTCTGGCTGTTATGCGAGTCATGGTGCTTTAGTTTGGTCATTTGAGAGTCGTCATTTCATCATTCTTTGTTTTGCGTGTTTCTGTTTATTTAAATGGTTATTTAATTAAATGGATGATGCTATCTTATGTTGGCATAATTAGTTAATTATCATGCTCTGTGATAATTGATTTATTAATTAATGATTTACTAGATTAAATGGTTAAATGGCTTATTTTATTGTGTAGAGTGGCATTGATATATTTTATGGAAATAAATAATTGCCTTGCCATTTTAATGTTGAAGGCTTATGTTGAAAGAAAGTATTTTTGGAAATAGAAATTAATAAAAGCTTGGCTTTTTACTTTTCCATTTGACCCTTGCTTTCTATTTGTTGAAAAATAATTGTTTTTGGATAAAAGTAAATCTGATTGCCTTTTTAATTTTAAAAATATTTAAATCTGATTGGATGGAAAATCTTTCAACCTAGAAAGTTTAGGTTGAAATATATTTTTCCATATATGCCTAGAAATTCACGGGAAGAAGGGGTAGAATTTCTAGAGAGAAATTTGGAAAACTATTCTGGAAGGAGGAGCTAGAATTCGAATTGGTTTGCAAGGATTGGGATTCTTCCTTCATTGTGCTTGCTAGTTTGCTTCTAGGTTGGATAATCTATTCTTGTTTTATATTTGATTTTGAATTTTTTAGTTGCTTCCCATGTGTTGAAAATATGCAAATTTCCTTGTAAATTCTTGTGGAGTGATTGGAATGGAAGAAGGAATGCCTGTGGATGTTGATTTTGTGAATCTTAGATCCTATGTTTGCTTATAGGAAAGAAATGGTTCATTTCTCTATTTGATGTATGTTTTGCTCTTGAAAATCAACTTCTTGATTTACCTCTCTTTTTGAAAAAGAATGAATTAGATTTGGTTTGTTGTGTGCATCCTAGTATCTAAATTGCCAAGTATTGGTTAGCTATTGTTTCCAGGGTGTTTTATTTCACCATTTGGCTTGCTGGTAAATATTCCTTTGAATTTTGGATTTGGCACTGTGTATGTGTGTCCATGAAATAATCTAGAAATGAATCGTTTCTTGTGTTAAGTGATTTTGTGGTTTATTGGTTTTAGAATGCTTTGGAAGCATGTGTTTTTGTGTTTTCTAATGGACTTTATCGTTCCAGTGGTGGGCTTGTCTCACCATGCAGGTCAGTAGTGTCTGCTACCCACAAGTAGCAATCCTTTTGACTGGTAGCACTGCTACACTGTTTATGTGTGCCCATGAAATAATTTGGAAATGAATCATTTCTTGTGTTAAGTGATTTTGTGGTTTAGTGGTTTTAGAATTCTTAGGAAGCATGTGTTTTTGTGTTTTCCAGTGGACTTTACCGTTCCTGTGATGGGATTGTCTCACCATGTGGGTGGTAGTGTCTTTTACCCGCAGGTAGTAGAACTACCGGTCGGCAGCACTGCTATGTGCTACTGGTTGGTAGCAACACTACCGATCAGTAGGACTACTACCAGTTGGTAGCGATAGCTACCAACGGTAGCGGCACTACCAGTCGGCAGTACCGCTACTGATTGGTACCAGTACTATCGGTTGGTAGCACCTGCTACTAGCAGTAGCAGCACTATTGGTTGGTAGGGCTGTTACCATTGGTAGTAGCACTATCGGTAGCTAGTGTCTGTTGCCCTGGCAGCAACACTATTGTGGGTTGGCCTTGGCCACCGCTTGACCTTGTATCCTTACCGATACAAACCAGTTTATGCTATGAACTTAAATTTTATAAAATGAAATATATTTTAAGGTGGTTTTATGTTGGCATATGATGTCAATATGTGCTCAAGAAGGTACACCGGTATGAAGATTGGAAGTAGTTTTGATCAATCGGGATGGAGTGGACTGGTGTCAGGGTTCACTAAGTGTTACTACCGGTTGGTAGTCTCTGTTCAGTTTTAGGGTTTCCGGTATGATCTATGCGGTGCAACCGATAGTGTTTTGTGAACGTTAAGAATAAGGATTAGGATGCCACGTTATTTGTGTGCATGTGAAGGATTTCCTTAAGGATTTTGCGCGTGGAGATCGAATGCATTGAATGCCTACCTCAGGAATGTACGATTTTCTAAGCGTTGTATGAAGAGCGCATGATGGGTTGCCGTTCTCAAAATGCGGTGAAGATCGGATGATGTAGGGTGACTTGTGGTCTATTTAAGATTGTTTTATTCTATGCAAAGTGTTTGGATGATCAGGATTGGACCGCTTGTAATTGTAAACCTAAAATACTTAGGGTTTAGGGTTTATGTTACCGACCTAATTCTTGTCTATAAGTTCGATGAGTTTTGATATTGTTGTTGTTGGCAAATGTTATTTTTGTGTCTGCATGTTGAGATTCTTTCCAAACCAGAGTGTGAAACCTGCAGAGTGTGATTGCAGAGGAGAGGAGCTGAAAAGGATCTGCCTTAGCAAGTAGTGTTGTTATCAAATCAAAGCTTTACCTGTTGACTTCTAATCATTTCAATAGAAGGAAAATCCCTTGACTGGGTAGCTTTAATAGGTTTATTGTAAATCCTCTAACCAGGTGACTCAAGTTCATTAAGTTGTTTAAATACTCTAGCGAGGTAACCTTTAACAAGGTTTCTATAGGTCCCAGAGACAACTGAGAGGGGGGGGGGTGAATCAGTTGTAAAATAAATTCAAACCAAAAACTTATTAACCAACTTAATGCTTAATACCAGTAAATCAGTTAAGTATGCCGGTAAACAGTGTTAACAGAAAATTGTTGTATCGGTAAGAATTAATGCATGAAACATAAGCACAAAGTCATCCACAACACATGACACCAATATTTGTACGTGGAAACCTTGTAAGGGGAAAAACCATGGTGGGAAACCTTACCCACAATCAGATGATACTACTGCGGATAGTAAGTGTACAAAAGGGGTCTGCACATGCAGAAAGGCCAACAACCTAGAGCTCACCACTCAATCACAAATGGGAGTCACACTAACTACAATTGGATGGTTAAATCCAATGAGAATGTACTGCACAAAATAGCATCTTCATATGCTGGATTCAGTACTGGTGTAATGCTGATATGCTTCTACAAAAACCTAACTTCACCTTCAAATGATGTCTTCATGTATATCCCTGCTTGATCTCACATATACCCTTCCTTAAATCTTTTTCGCATTCCACACTTGATCTTACAAATAAGATCTTACATTTATACCATACCCTAAGACCAATTTTAGTAGGTTGGCTCTATAAGATATTACAATAAAAACATTTTACAAATAATTCAATATTCGATGCAATCACCGATTGAACATGTCAGCTTAATGCATTTACAACAATAATAAATCATCTCCATAGCATGCCATGTTGATCTGGAAAAGATAAACCTACCAGTGTAACCCTAGATAACTTGGACCTATTTGTCGGTAAAAGCAAATATGCAAATAAGAATATACCAATGATTATTACTTCAAAATAAAGTGTCCACATGATGTCTTCGACATTACCAAGTGTCTTCCATGTCATTGCAGGTACCGGTGAACATTATATCCTGCCGATTAACCATATACCGGTACCTATTGCACAATTTACTGTTTGCTGGTGAATGTTGCTGGATCTCCAAAGTATGTGTATTTAGTAGGTGTTGACATCAATGACAAAACCATACCAAAATACCAACAATCTCCCCCTTTGGCATTGATGGAAACACAAGATGGAAAAACCATCAAAGTGCCAAAATAGAAATGCCAAGTACAAAAACCAACACTCTCCATTTCTCCCCCTGGGAGTAACATGTGTTTATCCAAAGATTTATTCTCAATACCTATCTCTCCCCAAAAAGATAATGCATTTTTTCATAGATTTCTCTCCCCCTTTGACATCAAATGCCAAAGCTACAAAATTTGAAGTCCATACAAAATACCAACTACTCCCCCTGAGAAGTAGCTTCCTCATCAAATACCGGAATAAAAGATTTGTCCATTTAATTCTGCCAGTTGATGACAATCATCAACTGTCTAAGTTTCTACTGGTGGAGGTAAGACTCCGAGCTGATCTCTGAGATACTCAAAAGTTTCCTTAGGCAAAGGTTTTGTGAAAATATCTACAAGTTGTTCTTTAGTATTCACATAAACTAGTTTTATCTCCTTTTCTTCAACTTTTTCCCTTAGAAAATTCAGTTTGATAGAAACATGTTTTGTTTTATAATGTAATACTGGATTCTTAGATATATCAATTGCTGCAGTGTTATCACAATACATAGTAATAGGTTCCTTGCATTTTACCTTTATATCTTTCAACATTTGCTTAAGCCAAAGTACCTGTGTACAGTTTGTTGCTACTGCAACATATTCTGATTCTACTGTTGATAAAGATGTACAACTCTGTTTCTTACTTAACCAAGAAACTAATCTCTTTCCAAGAAAGAATGCTCCTCCAGTGGTGCTTTTTCTATCATCCACATCTCCTGCCCAATTTGCATCTGTGTATGCATATAGATCAAAATTTTCATCTTTAGGATAACATAATCCAAGATTTGTTGTGCCTTGTAAGTACCGGAAAATCCTTTTTACTGCTAATTCATGATTTTCCCTAGGATTACACTGAAATCTAGAAACTATACATACTGCATTCATAATATCAAGTCTGGTTTGAGTCAAATATAGTAAACCTCCTATCATAGATTTGTATCTAGTTGGATTAACAGGTGTAGATTCATCCCTATGAGATAATTTGTCATTTGTAGTCATAGGTGTGCTTATCGGTTTAGAGTTCTCCATCCCAAATTTCTTAAGTAGTTCTTTCAAGTACTTAGATTGACTCAAAAATATGCCTTTATCCGTCTGTAAAATGTACAATCCTAAAAGGAATTTTATTTCTCCAATCATAGACATTTCAAATTCATGCTGCATTTCAAGAGAAAATTCTTTGCATAATCCATCTTCTCCTCCAAAGATTA
Organism: Cryptomeria japonica; assembly: GCF_030272615.1. Taxonomy (NCBI): domain Eukaryota; kingdom Viridiplantae; phylum Streptophyta; class Pinopsida; order Cupressales; family Cupressaceae; genus Cryptomeria; species Cryptomeria japonica. The sequence continues at coordinate 449,920,808 of NC_081415.1, read as the reverse complement.
TATCATCAACAAATACTTCCATAATCAAGATGTCATCATTAGTTACTTTGTAATATAAATTGCTATCTGCATTTCCTTTAGTAAAACCAATCTTTAAAAGATACTTATCCAATCTTGTATACCAAGCTTTTGGAGCTTGTTTTAATCCATACAGAGCTTTTCTTAATCTGCAAACCATATCATTGTCATCTGTCAAGGAAAATCCATCAGGTTGTTCAATATAGACTTCCTCTTCAATATCTCCATTCAAAAATGCACATTTGATATCCATTTGATAAACTTTTTAATCCTTGTGAACTGTAAAGGCCAAGAATAATCTAACTGCCTCAATTCTGGCTACCGGTGCAAAGGTTTCATTGTAATCAACTCCTTCTTTCTGAGAATATCCCTTACACACTAGTCTTGCTTTATTTCTGACAACCTTACCATCTTCATTGAGTTTGTTTCTAAATACCCATTTGGTTCCAATTACATTTTTATTTTTAGGCCGAGGAATTAATGTCCAAGTATTATTTTTCTCAATTTGTCCTAATTCTTCTTCCATAGCTTTATTCCAAAATTTATCTTCACATGCCTCATTGATAGATAATGGTTCAATTTGAGAAATAAGATGTACCTCTTCATTTGCCAATCTTCCTCTTGTCATGACTCCTTTAAATTTGCTTCCAATTATTGGATCTTCATAATGATTCAGTCTTACATACCGGGGTGTCTTAGTCTGTTGTTGTTCTTCAATTACTGTGGAATCCTCTGATGATACCAGAGTAACTGGATCATCATTCTATACCAGTGGATTTATTGTAGGTTCATTTGTCATAATTTCCGTTCTCGGTTCAGAGTCTATATACCTTGAAGTTCCTCTAAATTGTTCATCAATCTTTACATTTGTACTCTCAACAATTTTCTATAATCTTTTATTAAAACATCTATATGCTTTACTCTTAGATGAATAACCAAGAAATATTCCTTCATCACTTCTAGGATCAAACTTGCCAATATACTCATCTCTTCTAATATAACATTTACTTCCAAAAATTTTGAAATACTTAAGAGTAGGAGTATTACCAAACCATAGTTCATGAGGGGTCTTACCGGTTTCACCTTTGATGTGAACTTTGTTGAATGTATAGACAATAGTGCTTACTACCTCTCTCCAGTACACATGTGGTAGATTTGCTTCTGATAACATACTTCTTGCTGCATCCAAAATAGTTCTATTTTTCCTTTCAACAACTCCATTATGTTGTGGTGTCCGAGGTGCTGATAACTATCTTTTGATTCCGTTTACTTCACTGAATGTATTAAAATAATTAGATGTGAATTCTCCTCCTTGATTTGATCTTAAACATTTAATTTTCTTACCAGTTTCATTTTCAACCATTGCTTTGAATAGCTTGAACTTCCCAAGTGCTTCTGATTTTTCTCTGAGAAAAGTAACCCAACACATTCTAGAATAATCATCAATAATTAGCATGAAATATCTATCACCTTGTAAGCTTTTAGTTCTAGCTAGACCACATAAATCAGTGTGAATTAAATCAAGAGCATTATTGGATTTTTCTGGAATACTTTTGAAACTAGCTCTAACTTGTTTTCCAAATTGACATTCCTTGCAAATTGTATTATGAGGTTTCACAATTTTAGGTAGATCTCTAACTGCCTTAGAAGTACTGATTTTTACCATGCAATCAAAATTTACATGACATAGTCTTTTATGCCATAGCCAACTTTCATCTATATGTGCAATTAAGCATGCCTTTTCACTGTTATTCAAATGAAAGATATTACCTCTAGTCTGATTACTGGTTGCAATTTCCAAACTATTTCTATTCATGATTTTGCATTTTCCATTTTTAAATTGTAACTGAAAACCTTTCTCAACTAATTGACCAACACTTAAAAGATTATGTTTTAATCCTTCAACATAGTAGACATTGTCAGTGTTATGTTTACCATCAAGAGATATTGAACCCTTACCTTTGATTGAATAGGCTTTGTCATCTCCGAATCTTACTAAACCTCCATTGCACTCTTGAAAGTTCAAGAATTTACCCTTGTCTCTAGTCATGTGATGTGAGCATCTTGAGTCAATAATCCATTCATCCTTTGATTCAACTTTAGCTACTAGGGCTTGTTCTACCAGTTGAGCGATAGGTACTAGTTGATCTTCTGTTATAGCAACAAAGACCCATCCATTGTCTGTTGGATCCTCATCAAAATCATCAGTCACACCTTCATCAACAATGTAACAAGTTTTATCTTTGTTTTTCTTAAATCTGTATCTCTGATATTTAGGATTAGGTTTGTATGTCCTTCTAGCTTCTTCTCTTAGTCTAGCATGTCTATTAGGGCATCTTGAAGCCATATGACCAATCTTATTGTAGTTAAAACATTTAAAGGGTGCTTTACCTTCATACTTACTTCCAATTGGGCCTTTTGGCATTTTTCTTGCAAATAGTGCTTCAAGTTCTTCAAGCTCTTCATTCTCCTTCCTGGTTTCTTCAAGTTCTCTTGCATAAAAGGCTCTCTAGTCTGATTTGTCAAAGGATGGAGCAGATGATGTTGATGCTTTGAAGGCCAAATCAGTTTTTATAGTAGTAACAGGACCAAATTCCTCAATTTCAAAAGTTGAAAGTTTTCCAATCAATGTATCCCTAGTTACTGATGTATTAGGCATTGTTCTCAACTCATTTATAGCAGTAACCTTCATTTTATATGCCAATGGCAAACCTCTTAAGATTTTTGAAATAATCTCATCTTCACTCAAGGTTCCTCCACAACATTTGATACCCAAAATAATTTCATTTACTCTTTCCATAAAAGCAGAAATCCTTTCATCTTCTTCCATTTTCAGATGTTCATACCTGACTCGAAAGCTTTCAATTTTTGCAATTTTGACTGTGGAATCCCCTTCATTCAGTGTTTCCAACTGATCCCAGATAGCTTTTGCAGTGGACCTATCTGATAATCCCATGATTTGTTGATCTGATAATGCGCTCAAAAGTGCTTCTCTTGCTTTGCAATCATTTTCTTCATCTTTAGCTAAAGTAGTGGGAGTAGTCTGACCAGCTACAGTAGCAGTATAACCATTCTTAGTAACTTCCCAGATGTCTTTACCAATGCAATTTAGATGTGTCTCCATTCTGATTTTCCATATCCCATAGTTGGTTCCATCAAGTTTAGGACTATCCTTTCTGAAATAATTAGTAGACATTGGATCTCCTCAAGTTGTTAAAACTTCTGCAAAAAGAGGACTAAGCTCTGATACCAATTGTAGGTCCCAGAGACAACTGAGAGGGGGGGGGGGTGAATCAGTTGTAAAATAAATTCAAACCAAAAACTTATTAACCAACTTAATGCTTAATACTGGTAAATCAGTTAAGTATGCCGGTAAACAGTGTTAACAAAAAATTGTTGTACCGATAAGAATTAATGCATGAAACATAAGCACAAAGTCATCCACAACACATGACACCAATATTTATATGTGGAAACCTTGTAAGGGGAAAAACCATGGTGGGAAACCTTACCCACAATCAGATGATACTACTGCAGATAGTAAGTGTACAAAAGGGGTCTACACATGTAGAAAGACCAACAGCCTAGAGCTCACTGCTCAATCACAAATGGGAGTCACACTGACTATAGTTGGATGGTTAAATCCAATGAAAATGTACTACACAAAATAGCATCTTCATATGCTAGATTCAGTACCAGTGTAATGCTGATATGCTTCTACAAAAACCTAACTTCACCTTCAAATGATGTCTTCGTGTATATTCCTGCTTGATCTCGCATATACCCTTCCTTAAATATTTTTTGCATTCCACACTTGATCTTACAAATAAGATCTTACATTTATACCATACCCTAAGACCAATTTTAGTAGGTCAGCTCTACAAGATATAACAATAAAAATATTTTACAAATAATACAATATCCGATGCAATAACTGATTGAACATGTCGGCTTAATGCATTTACAACAATAATAAATCATCTCCATAGCGTGCCATGCTGATCTGGAAAAGATAAACCTGTCGGTGTAACCCTAGATAACCTGGACCTATTTGCTGGTAAAAGCAAATATGCAAATAAGAATATACCAATGATTATTACTTCAAAATAAAGTGTCCACATGATGTCTTCGACATTACCAAGTGTCTTCCATGTCATTGTAGCTACCAGTGAACATTATATCCTGCCAGTTAACCATATATCGGTAACTGTTGCATAGTTTACTATTTGTCGGTGAATGTTGTTGGATCTCCAAAGTAGGTGTTGACATCAATGACAAAACCATACCAAAATACCAACAGTTTCAACCTTTAACAGGGTATATAGCCATCCCTTAACAGGGTGATCTTTAACAGGATCGGTTCCTATCAGAACATTATTATAAAGTCTTTAACCAGACTAGGCTCCTAACAGAGAGAGCTTCAAAAGAGTTCAAAACAAGATTCTGGGTATTCATCCCCACCATGGTTTTTCTCATTTGGGTTTCCACATGAAAAATCTGTGTGTCATGAGTTGTGCATTTTTCATGTGATGATTGAGTATTCTTTGTTTAAGTGATTATGCATGCACAACTAATGGTTATGGTATTACTAATACAACACATGCATATGTATATGAGTGAAGTAGTTATCAAGTGTTGAATGATATTTGAAGTATTCAGTTTTACTGATTTAAGTTATCTGAAGTCTTAATGTTTAACCAGTATTGCCATGGTTAAGTTCACTAATGAAGACAACCGGTTAGCATTGTTTTAACTTGATAAGTTGTGGAGAAGTTTTTGTATACTAATTCACCCCCCCCCCCCTCTCAGTACTAGTGAGGGTATTTTTTGTTCATCATTATTCATCAATTGGTATCAGAGCAACTCCAAGTCCTTGGTGATATAAGCTTAATCGCTTGAGGTAAAAGATCTTTCTTTAATGATGAAGAGGGAAGGTCCTAAGTTCAATAGAGATAACATCAAAATATGGAAGGATGTAATGAAGATCTATATCAAGAGTTTGGGTGCTCAACATTGGAGCTATGTTGAGAATGCCTATGTAATCCCCACTGGCACTCTAACCGATGATCAAAAATGAGAGATTCAAGAAAATGGGTAAGTCATGGAAACCCTTATTAACAGTTTGTCTGATATTGAGCTCATAGATGTACAAGATAAGGACACTCCTAAGGATGTATGGGACACATTGGAAACTATTTATGGTGGTGATGAGCATGTCAAGCAAGCTAAGGAAGAGAGACTTAGAGGAAAATTTGAAGACATGAGGATGGTTGAAGGTGAGACCATTCAACAATATGGCATAAGGATAAATACTATGGTTGGAGACATCAAGAGCATTGGTGGAACAATTGATGATACCACCATTGTCAGTAAAGTTTTGAGATCACTATTACTGGTCTATGCAATTAGAGTTGCTTCTATTTAGGAGTTAAGGTCTTTTGACAAAACCAAGGTATCCTTAGACTCTATCCTTGCAAAGTTGATTGCATATGAGTTGAATAGCTATGATGGCAGTGTTCAAAAGACTGAGTTAGCCTTTAGAGCATCTGTTGTACCAACCAGAAAAGGAAAATAAGTAAGTACCAGTTATGAATCTAGACAATGTAGAGATATGGATGATGAAGAGATTTTGTTGGAGTTTGAAGCTCTTCTTGCCAAGAGACTTCCAAAAGGCACTGAAAAATATAGAGGTAAGCTTCCTTTAAAATGCTTTTCTTGCAATAAGATAGGACATATAGCAGTTAACTATCCTAACAATGACAATAAGAATAAATTGGAGAGGTTTAGAAAGTATAAAGGAGGAAATAGAAGAAATTGTCTTGTTGCAGTGGATGAAGGTGTTACTGATGAAGAATCTGAGGATGAAGAGAATGAGTACATAGTGTTTGTAGTTGTAAAGGAAGAAGTGTCTAAAAAGAAAGCACTTGTCTCTCGCATTGAAAACTCTAATGAGTTGATTATTGATAGTGGTTGTTCTCACCACATGATTGGTGACTGGGGAAAGTTTCTGTCTCTAGAAGAATATGATGGAGCTGTTGTCAGATTTGGCAACGATGCACCTTGCTTGGTAAAAGGTAAAGGATCCATTTCATTGAATGGAAAGAGCAGTGTGGATGATGTCTACTGGGTAGAAGGTCTTAAGCACAACCTTTTGAGTGTTTCTCAGCTAAATGACAAAGGACTCATTCTAGAGTTCAAAGGTGGAGTCTGCAGTATAATTGGAAAGAGTGGTGAACTTATTGCCACCGGTAAGTAGACCAGAGGTAACTCGTTTCAGCTGAAAGCCAACATTAGTCGGTATCTGATGAAAAAGTTTGATGATAGTTAGATATGGCATAGCAGACTTTGTCATATGAACTTTGATAATATTTTAAAGGCTAGTAAGATCAAGGCAGTAAGAGGATTGCCTTTGCTGAACAAACTGAAGAATGCTTTATGTAGAGAATGTCAACTTAGGAAGATGTCTTCCTCAACATTCAAAGGTAAGTCTTTTTCAGTAGAGAACTTGCTTGATCATGTGTACACTGATATGTGTGGTCCTATGAAAACAAGAAGTATTTAGGGAGATTGGTATTTCATGATTCTTACCGATGACTTCTCAAGAATGACGTGGGTCACATTCTTGAAAGACAAGTTTGAGGCATTTGGAAAGTTCAAAGCCTTTAGAGCACTGGTTGAAAAGGAGAGTGGTAGAAGAATAAAGTATCTTAGAATTGATCAAGGAGGTGAATTCAACAAGTACTATGAAGAGAATGGTATCAAGAGGTAGTTGTCTGCCCCAAGAACACCGCAACAGAATGACATAGTAGAAAGGAATAACAGGACTGTAGTTGAAGCGGCCAGAACTATGTTGATCCAAGGAAAGGTTGCTCACACTTTTTGGAGAGAAGAGGTGAGCACTGCAGTCTATACTATGAACTGGGTACTCATCAAGAAAGGCAGAGTTAAACCCCCTTATGAGCATTAGACTGGAAAGACTCCCACTGTGAGTTACTTTAAAGTATTTGGCAGTAAGTGTTACATCAAGAGAGGTGAGCATCTGAGAAAGTTTGATACTAAATATGATGAAGGAATATTTATGGGATATTCCACTAAGAGAAAATCTCTCAAGTGCTACAATAATAGGACTCAAAAAATTATTGAGAGTATCAATGTCAGGGTTGATGAACCCCCTAAGGAGCCTAAGGAAACCTGCAGCGAGAAAATGGAAGATGAACTCGGTGTAGCCTTCTGGGAACTGGTTAAGAAAGAAAAAAGTAAATACCTTAGTGTTCCTATACTGGTAGAAGCTATAGTAGGTGAAGAAGAAGATGGAGATGAAGAAGATGAGGAAAAGCAAGCAGAACTAGCTAGAGTCATTCCTAGATATGTGAAACTACATCATGATCCAAAGAAGATCATAGGAGATAAAGATGCAGGGATACTCACAAGAAGAAAGGTAAAAGAGAACTCTTACATGATTTCTGAATTTGAGCCTAAGACCACTAGGGAGGCACTTACCGATGAAGACTGTATAAAGGTAATGGAAGAGGAGCTAGACTAGATAGAAAAGAATGCAACATGGTCCTTGGTACCCAGACCAGAACACAAGAATGTAATAGGTACCAAATGGGTCTTTAGGAATAAGCTGAATGAAGAAGGCAAGACTTGTATGCAAGGGATATGCTTAGGAAGAGGGAGAAGCCTATGGAGAATCCTTTTCTCATGTGGCTAGATTGGAAGGTGTCCGAATGCTACTTGCATTTGCAACATTCAAGGGATTTAAGGTATACTAGATGGATGTGAAGTCTGCATTCCTGAATGGAATCCTAGAAGAGGAAGTATATATTGAGCAACCAGATGGGTTTGCCTTATCAGAAGATAGTAACATGGTGTGTAGATTACACAAGGCATTGTATGGATTGAAACAAGCACCAAGGGAATGGTATGAATGGTTATACTCTCATCTTGTGAAAATAGGATTTCAGAGAACAAGTGAGAACAATAACATATACCTAAAATCTGAAGGTGATCAAATTCTAATCTGTGAAGTGTTTGTAGATGACATAATCTTTGGAAGAGATGATGAAATGAGCCATGCATTTGCAGATGAAATGAAGAAAGAGTTTGAGATGTCTCTTATTGGAGAGATAAAGTTCTTCATTGGTCTACAGATTTAGCAGATGAAAGAAGGAATCTTCATTACCCAGTCCAAGTATGTCAAAGAGGTATTGAAGATCTTTGGCATGGAGGAGAGCAAACCGATTGGTACACCGATGGTGACCGGCTATAAATTGACTAAGGAGGATGATTCAACATTGGTGAATGAGAAGCAATTTCGGTCAATGATCGGTAAGATGCACTATGTGGTGCACAACAGACTAGATATTGCTCATGCAGTGGGCATAGTAGCTCGTTTTCCAAAAGTCCAAGAGAATCCCACTTGGTAGTAATCAAGAGGATTCTTAGATACCTAAAAGGGATAGTTGATTATGAATTGTGGTATCCATACAATGTTGATTTTAATCTCAAAGTGTTTACCGATGTAGATTGGGTAGGTAATGTGGACAACTGAAAGAGCACAACCGGTGGAGCATTCTTCCTTGGTGGAAGACTAGTCTCCCGGACAAGCAAGAAGCAGAGTTGTATTTCTCAGTCTACAGCTGAAGTAGAATATGTGGTAGCATTTATGAACTACACTCAGGCAATCAAGATGAAGCATGTACTGAATGGCTTCAAAGTGCCTATATCTGAACTGGTGAGTATTTGTTTGTGATAATACTAGTGCAATCAATATTTCCAAAAATATTGTATTGCATGCTAGAAATAAGAACATTGAGCTCAAGTATCATTTCTTGAGAGAGAAGGTTCAAAACAAAGAGGTTGTATTAGAACATGTTTCTAGTAAGGAGCAGCTAACAGATATATTCGCTAAGCCCTTACCGAAGACTATATTTACCTATTTGAGAGGTGAATTAGGGGTTCTGCCCCTTCATGAAGTAAACTAAAGTTGTGTTCTCCACATTAGTCAGGTACCACAGTGACAAATCCTACAAGGTTGATGTGTTAAAGGATGCTACTATTGGTATTTTGGATATGTTGATATGGTTTTGTCATTGATGTCAACACTTGTCAACATTTATCAGCACTTGGAGACTCTTGATTATGTTCACCGACAAGTCAGTGACTTATGCACAGTCACTGATATTTGGTTCACCGGCCAGTTATATTGTTCACCAACACTTGGAATGACTTGGAGACTACTTGGTTATGTCAGAGACATTGTTTGGATACTTTGTTATGGTGATTTGTTCATTGGTCTATTCGGGTTTGCATATTTGCTGTTACCAGCAAATAGGTCCAGGTTATGCACTGTCAAGCATATCTATTCTAGATAAGCATGACACGTTATGAAGATGATTTGTTATTATTGTAAATGCATTGAGCCGACATGATGCATCGGATATTGATTCATTTGTAATTGATTTTATTGTAATATCTTTAGTGAGCCAACCTACTCAAATTGTCTTAGGTTATGGTATAAATGTAAGATCTCATTTGTGAGATTGATATGTGATTGGAAAAAGGATTGTAATAAGGTATATGTGAATATAAGCAGAGCTATACATGCATACATCATTCAAAATTGAAGGAAGGTTTGAAGAAGGCATATCGGAGCTAAACCAGTACTGAATCTAGCATATGAAGATGCTATTTTGAGTAGTACATTATCATTGGATTTAACCATCCAATTGTAGTCAGTGTGACTCCCATTTAGTGATTGAGCAGTGAGCTCTAGGCAGTTGGCCTTTCTGCATGTGCAGACTCCATATTGTACACACATACGATCTGTAGTAGTATCATCTGATTGTGGGTAAGGCTTCCCACCATGGTTTTTCCCCTTACAGGGTTTCCACGTACAAATATCTATGTTATGTGCTGTGGATGTTATTGTCTTTCTGTTTCATGCATTAATATTTACCGGTATTGTAATTAACTAATAAAATTGTCTACCGGCATAAAGTTTGGTTTACCGGTATTAAACATTAAGTTTTGGTTAAGTTAATTTTGGTTTGAATGTATTGGACAACTGATTCACCCCCCCCCTCTCAGTTGTCTTCGGGACCTAACAGCTACTCTATAGGGGGAGCAACATAGTGGAGTATGGAAGCTTGTGCCTCCACTTTGGCATTGTTGTCAAAGGGGGAGAAGAGAAGATATATGATAGGGGAAAATATATCTAGTGTATAGGGGAGAAGATATCTAATGATGAATATATATGACAGAGTACACACTGACCAGTCCAGATGGTGATGGTTGTGATCTTTGAACTGATATATGTCAACCGGTATATGCTATTGAGCATGGTACAGATATTGAGCAGTGATGCACTAAGTATTTCCATCAATGCCAAACGGGGAGATTGTTGGCATATGATGAAGCGGTGACAAAGTATGTTGTCATTGATGTCAATATGTGCTCAATCAGGTACACCGGTATGCACTGGTATGAAGATTGGAAGTGGTTTTGGTCAATCAGGATGGAGTGGATTGGTGTCGGGGTTCACTAAGTGTTACTACCGATTGGTAGTCTCTGTTCAATTTTAGGGTTTCCAGTATGATCTGTGCAGTGCAACTGATGGTGTTTTGTGAATGTTAAGAATAAGGATTAGGATGCCACATCGGTTGTGTGCACGTGAAGGATTTCCTTGAGGATTTTGCGCGTGGAGATCGAATGCATTGAATGCCTACCTTGGGAATGTGCAATTTTCTGAGTGGTGTATGAAGAGCATATGATGGGTTACTATTCTCTAGATGTGGTGAAGATTAGATGATGCAGAGTGACTTGTGATCTATTTAAGATTGTTTTATTCTATCCAAAGTGTTTGGACAACCAGGATTGGACCGCTTGTAATTGTAAACCTAAAATACTTAGGGTTTAGGGTTTATGTTACCGACCTAAATCTTGTCTATAAGGTCGATGAGTTTTGATATTGTTATTGTTGGCAAATGTTGTTTTTGTGTTTGCATGTTGAGATTCTTTCCAAATCAGAGTGTGGAACCTATAGAGTGTGATTGCAGAGGAGAGGAGCTGAAAAGGATCTGCCTTAGCAAGTAGTGTTGTTATCAGATCAAAGCTTTACCTATTGAATTCTTGTCATTTCAATAGAATGAAAATCCCTTGACCGGGTAGCTTTAATAGGCTTGTTGTAAATCCTCTAACCCGGTGACTCAAGTTCATTGAGTTCTTTAAATCCTCTAGCGAGGTAACCTTTAACAGGGTATATAGCCATCCCTTAATTGGGTGATCTTTAACAGGATCGGTTCCTAGCAGAACATTATTGTAAAGTCTTTAACTGGACTAGGCTCCTAATAGAGCGAGACTCAAAAAAGTTCAAAACAAGCTTGTGGGTATTCATCCCCATCGTGGTTTTTCCCATTTGGGTTTCCACGTGAAAAATCTGTGTCATGAGTTGTGCATTTTTCATGTGATGATTGAGTATTCTTTGTTTAAGTGATTATGCATGCAGAGCTAATGGTTATGGTATTACTGATACAACACATGCATATGTATATGGGTGAAGTAGTTATCAAGTGTTGAATGATATTTGAAGTATTCAGTTTTACCGGTTTAAGTTGTCTGAAGTCTTACTGTGTTTAACTGGTATTGCCATGGTTAAGTTCAGTAATGAAGACAATCGATTAGCATTGTTTTAACCTGATAAGTTGTGGAGAAGTTTTTGTATGTACTGACTCACCCCCCCCTCTCAATGCTAGTTAGGGTATTTGTTGTTCATCATTATTCATCATTTTAGTGTTAAATAAAAATGGTAATTTCCTTATGATTTTTATTATGTGGTTAATACATTATCAATGGAAATTAAGGCATGAATTAGTGATTCATATTGGTAAATTTGGATATATTCTGGAAATGAATTAAATGCCAGTTAGGAATTCATAATATAACCAGTTGAATGTTTGATGTGGATTTCCTTCTTGATGGAATGTGGATTTGGAAATTGAATAGATGCGAATGTTGGATAAGAGTATTCTATTTAATTTTCAATCAATGATGTTGCAAGTGCTTATGATGTTGATTTTCTCAAAGATTGTCTAAGTGCGAACTTAGTGAATTAGCTTTCCTTGCAAAGAGTGTATATTGTGTTATTTTTGGTCTGTGGTTCAATCATCCTATGGTGGCATATTTGGTACCTTGACCAAGTGATATATGTTGGCTTCATTTTCTTAACCATGTAGTGTCTTTTCCTTATGGTTAGCCAAGAGTTAGTATGTCCTTGTTTGACCACTTGTTTCTGATAGTGGTGTTATGGTTGTCTATTTCTCCATAGGGTCCTTGAGGAGTGACCATGTTTGTTAAGTATCCTTTGAGAGAGTGGATTTTGAGTGGGGGCCGCACCCTAAGTGGATGGCAGGATAACCCATCTAAAGTCAGATAATAACTGATAATCTAATTAATTGATTAGGTGGGTAGTTTCATAACATTAATAAGATATTGTACCTTGTGCATAAGTGAGTGCTTAAACTGAGGCTCATAATGTAGTGAGAAGGCTTGGAATGGTAAGTCGACCACCTTGTCTTCATGAAAGGCTGGTAGGGTCTACATGAGACTTAGTTGGAGCCGGAGGTACGAGAAAGGTTACCAGGACAGTGAGCTGGGACCTATGGAGGCCAACCATGTAACCATCAAGCTATGCAATGACAATCTCTCATTTGGTTCACTTGTGTATTTGTGATGTTGAGTCACCTGGATTTTGTGGAGTCATATTGTGCTGTCATTGAGTCATATTTTTTTGTTGACCATGTCATGCTTATGCTTGTTTGGGGGTCCTCAGCTATCTCCTAGCATGGTGGGGTGGTTCCATTTTGGGAATTACATGGTCGGGCGGTAGTGCCACTTCCCATCGGATGTTCGGATTTCTACCTTCATGTGAGGATTGACTTTGCAGGTGTTTCTGTGGTTTGTGGCTCATGCTTCATCTCATGTTTGGGGATTATTATTATTTGGAGACCCTTGTGGTCATTGTATCTTTGATCTTATGTAACCTCATATTTGGTTAAGTTGTAACTTTATATGTATATTGAGAAGCTATATATTGGAAGAGCAATGTAATCCTATGTATGGGATGTTTTTATCAGTTTCCTTTATGATATGTGTAAAGTGGAATTATATTGTATCCTTTCAATCTTTCTATGGTGTATCTATATTTGCATATGGCTTCTTGTGATCATTGAGTTAATGATGGATTATTGGATTATTGTATTGTGGAATTTATCTTGTGGTCTTAATTCTTCGTTGGTAACCCTTAAGGAATTCTGGTGTAAGTATTTTGCTTGTGTTATCGTGCATATTGTGTAAATGCACTTATAATGTTTATACTTTAAAAAAAAATTGTTTCACCCTTGTTGTGGGTTTTCCTTAGGGGTTCCTGGCGGGGCATTACATTTGGTATCAGAGCCCATGTTTCAACACTAGGTACTCTGGGTTTGTAGTGAGCCCATTCGCCTTGACCTTCTATGTAGGTCTTGCGGTGTGTCTTCCTTGTTTCTTTCCTTGCCTTTGATTTGAACCTTTTTCTCTTGTACAGTGTTAGGTCATGGCTGGGAAAGCCAAGGGAGGTGGTCATGTTGGTGGCTGCACCAGAGGCAGAGGAGGAGGACATGGTCGAGATTCCAACCGCCATAGTCCTTCGCCCCCACCCACTCATGCGAGTGTAGATCAGGATCAGTCGGTTCATCAGGAGAAAATGCATTTAGGAGAGTAGATTCCCGAAAGGGAAGAGTTGCGTTAGATGTTTCAGGAGGTGCTAGCTAGACTAGGCCCTAGACCCAAGGTGGATCAGCCCATCCATGGCCGGGTAGAGGAGTCGCTTTAGCATATTTGGAGGGGAGAGAGAGAGAGATCTCCTAGAAGGAGAGAGGTCCCAGTGGACCAGGATCCAACTATCATGGGGCACATGAGGGACTTGATGAGGTCCAATCCTCCCTTCTTTGATGGTAAAGGTACCGATCTCGAGGCAGAGACCTGGCTTATTAGTTTAGATTGGTGTTTTGCCATGTATCCTTATGGTAGCAACACCAAGGCGAGATGCACAATCATGTGTCTCAAGAGTTTTGCATCTATCTATTGGAGATTAGAGGAGGAGAGGATCGGTGTGAGCATTAACACCGCATCCTGGGAGATCTTCTTGGAGAGGTTCAGAGCATGATTTCTCTCACCCCAGTGGAGGCAGTTGCGAGCAGATGAGTTCTATGCTCTGCGCCAGTTTGGGTTGTCAGTGGATCATTTTGAGCACGGGTTCTATGAGCTCAAACAGTATGTCGTGATCGACAGTGATGAGGCTATGCTTGTGCAACACTTCTTAAGGGGTCTTAATGACCATATTAGTGGAGGAGTGAGATTTTTTGAGCCTGCTTCAGTAGAAGTAGACGTGGCGAAAGCCAGGTTGGTAGAGGAGAACCTTAGCCATTCTCATGGTGGCTAGTCTGGAGTTTAGTTAGGGAGTGATCCTTTTAGTGGGTCTAGAGGAAGAGGGAATCAGTCCTAGACTGCTGCACCTCTTAGGGGTTCTCAGGCACCCACTAATGGTGGTCAGTAGCAGCAATAGCCACCGAGACCGAAGCAGTCTCAAGGCCAGCCAGGGGGAAACTCGCAGTTTCAGAAGAGCAAGAACCGATAGAGGATTAGGCATACCTTTCCAGGGCAGTCCTCTCAGGGTGCATTTCAGGCCCCTAGTGGGGAAAGCTTTTAGCAGTCCAGTGGGCCGTCTGGGAGTAGAGGACCGGTTAGAGGAGCTTGCTTCACCTGTGGTTAGTTTGGTCACAAAGCCACTCAATGTCCTTAGCATCCTCACCAGATTGGTAGCCAAAGGCCAGCCACATCAGAACTGACAGTGGGGGATGCAGATAGATCCCATACAGTATTTGCAGCAGTGGATGACTGTCAGGCTGGGCATCAGAGTACTGTGATTGAGACCATAGGTGTGTTGCATGGTATCCCTATCTCTATACTTTTTGATTTTGGTGCTTCAGATTCTTTTATTTCTTCATCCATTATGGAGTGGTATGGCCTCATGTCTACTAAGTAGGCAGATAGGTGGCAAGTAGAGTTGGCTACCGGTGTGCGAGTGTTTGTAGATGCCTTCGTTCCCAGTTATGAGTTGGACCTAGGACCCTTTGTCACTTTAGTTGACCTTCGAGTCATCCCTTTGAGGTCCTATGGAGTTGTGTTGGGGATGGATTGGTTATCATCTCATAGCACTCATGTAGACTATCATCTGAAGACAATAGAGTGTTTAGATGAGCATGGCAGGAGAGTGGGGATCGTTGGAGTTCAGTGATCGATATCCTTATGCATGATTTCCGCTATGCAACTTAGGCGGTGCATGTGTCAAGGGTGTCAGATTTTTGTAGTTACTCTTGAGGATGTGGATGAGAGAGAGAGTCAAGAGATCACTCTTGATGATCACCCTAATCTTCAAGAGTATGCTGATGTGTTTCCTTTGGATATTCCTGGTATGCCTCCGAAGCGAGACATAGATTTTTGCATTTACTTGGTTCCTGGTGCGGAACCTATTTCGAGAGCACCATATCAGATGACTACTCAAGAGTTGAGTGAGTTGAAGCTAGAAGTTGAGGGGTTGTTGGCCAAGGGATTTATTCATCCTAGTGTTTCTCCTTGGGGTGCACCAATTATCTTCATTAAGAAGAAGGATGGTTCTCTTCGATTATGCATTGATTATTGACAGTTGAATAAGGTAACCATCCAGAATCAATATTCATTTCCTTGGATAGATGATCCTTTTGATCAAGTAAAGGGAGCCAAGGTGTTCTCTAAGATAGATTTGAAATCTTGGTATCATCAGTTGTGCATTCATGATGCAGACATTCATAAGATGATGTTTCGTACTCGTTATGGTCACTATGAGTTCACAGTGGTGCCATTTGGGTTGACGAACGTGCCTTCAGTGTTCATGAGTCTTATGAATGGGGTTTTCCACACCTACCTTGACCACTTTGTCCTTGTGTTCTTGGATGAGATATTGATTTATTCTAGATCTATGGAAGAGCATGAGGGTCACTTGCGTCAAGTATTGTAGTGCTTGAGGGAGAACCAACTTTTTGCGAATTTGGCAAAGTGCGATTTCTTCCAGTAAGAGGTGAGCTATCTTGGTCATATAGTTTCAGGAGAAGGTGTATCCGTGGATCCTTCTAATATCCAAGCCATTGTTGATTGGCCAGCGTCGACCAATATTTCTAAGGTCTTAAGTTTCATGGGTTTGGCTGGATATTACCGTTGCTTTGTTCAGAGTTTTTCTTGGATAGGCCATCTGATTACTTCTCTTCAAAGGAAAGGGATGAATTTTGTTTGGTCCGAGTAGTGCGAATTAGATTTTTGTATCTTGAAGGAACTCCTTGTTAGTGCTCTGATTTTGGAATTTCCTGACCCATCCAAAGATTTCATGGTATGCATAGATGCCTCTTTAGAAGGTAAAGGTGCAGTGCTTATGCAGGATGGATGCGTGGTTGCCTATGAGTCTCACAAACTCAAGGATCATGAGTTGAACTATCTAGTTCATGACTTGGAGTTGGCAGCTGTAGTGCATGCGTTGGTTCGTTGGAGACATTTCCTATTGGGGCGTCAGTTTGAGTTGCATAGTGATCACTGCAGTTTGTAGTATATTTTCACGCAGTTGAACTTGAATGCTCGACAACAAAGATGGATGGAATTCCTCTGCGAGTATGATTTTGAGGTTCATTATATTTGGGGGAAAGAGAATGTAGTGGCAGATGCTTTGAGCCGTAGGCAGCATGAGGTTGCAGCATTGTCCCTTGGTGTGTACTTGAGTGAGAGAATTCTTGGAGTTCTTCCTCAGGACACCTGGTATCAGGATGTTAGAGTCGTGGTAGATTCTAGAAGACCATTAGAGGGTAGATATTTTGGATATACTCTTGAGTCAGATGGCCTTCCTTGACATCTTGGATGGATCTATGTACCTCCTTTGGAGGGTCTTCACATTTTGATCATGACTGAGGCCCATTGTGCACCTTATTCGGCACACCTTGGCATCAAGAAGATGCATGCAGATCTTAGACAAATATATCATTGGGCTGGTATGAAACGTGACATTGTTGATTTTGTGTCCAAGTGCTTGGAATGTTAGCAGATGAAGGCGGATCATTAGCACCCTGTAGGGCTTTTACAACTGAATTTGATACTAGATTGGGAATGGGATATCATTTCCATGGATTTCATAGTAGGGTTGCCTATTTCTTCATAGTGTCATGATGCCATCATGGTCATTGTTGATAGATTGACCAAAGTTGCTCATTTTGTTCCTATTCGATCTTCTTATACAACAATAGTTGTAGCAAGTGTTTTCTTGGAAGATGTGGTGAGGTTGCATGGGATCCCAAGGAGGATCATTTTTGATAGAGACCCTGTCTTTACTTCAGCCTTGTGGACCTCACTTCAGCATGCTTTGGGAACCCAGTTGAGCTTCAGTTCAGCTTATCACCCAGAAAATGATGGTCAGACCGAGTGTGTGAATTAGATTTTGGAGGACATGCTTCACATGTATGTTATGGATCAATAGAAGTGCTATGAGGAATATCTTCATCTCATGGAGTTTTCTTATAACAACAGATATCACAGCTCTATAGGCATGTTTCCCTTCCAGGCATTGTATGGTTGTCCTTTGAGTTGGGATCTATTGGAGGATAGGGTACATTTAGGACCGGATTTTCTTCATGAGATGGAGCAACAGGTTGAGAAGATTTGTGGGTATTTGGTTGTTGCCCAGGATAGGTAGAAGATGTATGCCGATGCCCATAGAGTTGATCGCCAGTTTTTAGTTGGCGACCATGTGTTCTTGAGAGTGCATCTGTGGAAGAGTCTGATCCGTTATGGAAAGGGTTCTAAGTTGGCACCTCATTTTGTAGGCCCTTTTGAGATCCTTGAGACGATAGGACCTATTGCCTACCATCTTACCTTGCCACCGAGCCTATCCCGCATCCATGATGTCTTTCATGTTTCTGTTCTTCAACCTTATCATTCTGATGTGACCCATGTTCTTGATTGGAACGCTTTATAGGTCCAGGACGGGCAACTTTCCATGGAGCCCATGCACATCCTTCAGTGTCAGGATTTGACCCTCAGGGGTCGTACCATCAAGCAGGTAAGGGTCCTATGAGACCCAAGTGATGAGACCTCAACGACTTGGGAAAATGCAACGAAGATGAGAGAGCTTTATTCTTATCTATTTTAGGCTTCCAAGAGTAATCCTAGGCTTGGGGGGGAGGATGTAGTACCCCTCCTCGATCAGCCTCTTTTGTATGTTTTGATTTACTTCAGTGATTGTTCAATGGAACATTTTTGTATATTGATTTGGGTGTTATGCGATGTTATTTCATGCTTTATCTGGATCTATGGTGTACAATTTTATGCAGTATCTCAGTGCTTATGTTTAATGTTATTTTATGGATCATTATCATGGACTGACACTTTTACCTTATATTGTGATGCATTATTTATATGTTACATGTTTGCAAGTGTATTGGGATGCGAGGGGATGATTTTCGTTCACTCACTTTGGTGAGATAGGGAACTCCATGATTCTCCTTCATCGGTGTGCGTGTCATGTCTGTATATATATGAATATTTGTCTATATGCATGTATGGATTCTTTTGGTGCAGGACATTGCAGGTACTAGTACTAGGTAGGTGTGGGGTATCGACTCCACCCGGTTTCATAGGTCTGAGCATGCCTTATATGTCCGATGGGAGTGGAGGAGATAGTTGTTATACCCTAACGTGACCCACAATTACACTTGTGTGAGTGTTGTTAGTCGGTTGTCTTTCTCGCCTGGCTGTTATGCGAGTCATGGTGCTTTGGTTTGGTCAATTGAGAGTCATCATTTGATCATTCTTTGTTTTGCATGTTTCCATTTATTTAAATGGTTATTTAATTAAATGGATGATGCTATCTTATGTTGGCATAATTAGTTAATTATTATGCTCTGTGATTATTGATTTATTAATTAATGATTTGCTAGATTAAATGATTAAATGGCTTATTTTATTGTGTAGAGTGGCATTGATATATTTTGTGGAAATAAATATTTGCCTAACCATTTTAATGTTAAAGGCTTATGTTGAAAGAAAATATTTTTGGAAATAGAAATTAATAAAAGCTTGTCTTTTTACTTTTCCATTTGACCCTTGCTTTTTATTTGTTGAAAAAGAATTGTTTTTGGATAAAAGTAAATCTGATTGCCTTTTTAATTTTAAAAATAATTAAATCTGATTGGATGGAAAAACTTTCAACCAATAAAGTTTAGGTTGAAATATATTTTTTCATATATGCCTAGAAATTCACAGGAAGAAGGGGCATAATTTTTGGGGAGAAATTTGGAAAACTATTCTAGAAGGAGGAGCTGGAATTCGAATTGGTTTGCAAGGATTGGGATTCTTCCTTCATTGTGCTTGCTAGTTTGCTTCTAGGTTGGATAATCTATTCTTGTTTTATATTTAATTTTGAATTTTTAAGTTGCTTCTTGTGTGTTGAAAATATGCAAATTTCCTTCTAAATTCTTGCAGAGTGATTGGAATGGAAGAAGGAATGCCTGTGGATGTTGATTTTGTGAATCTTAGATACTATGTTTGCTTATAGGAAAGAAACGGTTCATTTCTCTATTTGTTGTATGTTTTGTTCTTGAAAATCAACTTCTTGATTTACCTCTCTTTTCGGAAAAGAATGAATTATATTTGGTTTGTTGTTTGCATCCTAATATCTAAATTGCCAAGTATTGGTTAGCTATTGCTTCCAGGGTGTTTTATTTCACCATTTGCCTTGCTGGTAAATATTCCTTTGAATTTTGGATTTGGCACTGTGTATGTGTGCCCGTGAAATAATCTGGAAATGAATCGTTTCTTGTGTTAAGCGATTTTGTGGTTTATTGGTTTTAGAATAATTTGGAAGCATGTGTTTTTGTGTTTTCCAGTGGACTTTACTGTCCCCGTGGTGGGCTTGTCTCACCATGTGGGTCAGTAGTGTCTGCTACTCGCAGGTAGTAGAACTACTAGTCAGTAGCACCGCTATGTAGTAGTAGTGCTATTGGTCGGTAGGACTGCTACCGGTGCTACCAATTGTTAGCGGCTACTACCAATGGTAGCAACACTATCGGTCGGCAGTACCGGTACCGCTTGGTAGTAGTGCTACCAGTCGGTAGTGGATGCTACCGATGGTAGCAGCACTATCGGTCAGTAGGGTTGTTACCAGTGGTAGCAACACTACCGACAAGTAGTTTCTGTTGCCCTGGCAGCAGCACTATTGCGGATTGGCCTTGGCCACCGCTTGACCTTGTACCCTTTACCAGTACAAACTGGTTTATGCTATGAACTTAAATTTTATAAAATGAAATATATTTTAAAGTGGTTTTAGTGTTAAATGAAAATGGTAATTTCTTTATGATTTCTATTATGTGGTTAATACATTATCAATGGAAATTAAGGCATGAATTAGTGATTCAAATTGGTAAATTTGGATATATTCTGGAAATGAATTAAATGCCTGTTATATTAAATGCCTGTTAGGAATTCATGTTATAACCGGTTGAATGTTTGATGTGGATTTCCTTCTTGATGGACTGTGGATTCGGAAATTGAATAGACGCGAATGTTGGAAAAGAGTGTTTTATTTAATTTTCAATCAGTGATGTTGCAAGCGCTTATGATGTTGATTTTCTCAGAGATTGTTTGAGTGTGGACTTAGTGAATTAGCTTTCCTTGCAAAGAGTGTATATTGTGTTATTTTTGGTCTGTGGTTCATTCGTCCTATGGTGGTTTATTTGGTACCTTGACCAAGTGATATATGTTGGCTTCGTTGTCTTAACAATGTAGTGTCTTTGCCTTATAGTTAGCCAAGAGTCAGTATGTCCTTGTTTGACCACTTGTTTCTGATAGTGGTGTTATGGCTGTCTATTTTGCCATAGGGTCCTCGGGGAGTGACCATGTTTGTTAAGTGTCCTTTGAGAGAGTGGCTTTCGATTGGGGGCTACACCCTAAGTGGATCGCAGGATAACCCATCGAAAGTCAAATAATAAGTGATAATCTAATTAATTGATTAGGTGGGTATTTTCATAACAGTAATATGATATTGTACCTCACACATAGGTGAATGCTTGTACTAATGCTCATAATGTAGTGAGAAGGCCTGTAATGGAAAACCGACCACCTTGTCTTCATGAAAGGTTGGTAGGGTCTGCATGAGACTTAGTTGGAGCTGGAGGTATGAGAAAGGTTACTAGGATAGTGAGCTAGGACTTATGGGGGCCAACCATGTAACCATCAGGCTATGCGATGACACTCTCTCATTTGGTTCACTTGTGTATTTGTGATATTGAGTCACCTGGATTTTGTGGAGTCATATTGTTTGGTCAACCATGTCATGCTTATGCTTGTTTGGGGGTCCTCAACTATCTCGTAACATAGTGGGGTGGTTCCATTTTGGGAATTACATGTTCGAGCGGTACTGCCACTTCCCATCAAATGTTTGGATTTGTACCTTCATGTGAGGATTGGCTTCAGAGGTGTTTCTGTGGTTCGTGGCTCATGCTTCATCTCATGTTTGGGGATTATTGTTATTTGGAGACCCTTGTGGTCATTGTATCTTTGATATTATGTAACCTCGTATTTGGTTAAGTTGTAACTTTATATGTATATTGAGAAGCTATGTATTGGAAGAACAATGTAATCCTATGTATGGGATGTTTTTATCAGTTTCCTTTATGATATGTGTAAAAATTCTTATTGAAGGGGAATTATATTGTATCCTTTCAATATTTCAATGGTGTATCTATATTTGCATATGGATTCTTGTGATCATTGAGTTAATGATGGATTATTGGATTATTGTATTGTGGAATTTATCTTGTGGTCTTAATTCTTCATTGGTAACCCTTAAGGAATTATGGTGTAAGTCTTTCGCTTGTATTATCGTGCATGTTGTGTAAATGCACTTATGATGTTTATACTTTAAAAAAAAAATTGTTTCACCCTTGTTGTGGGTTTTCCTTCGGGGTTCTTGGTGGGGCATTACACAAAGGACTACTGGCCTCCATGGGATCAAAGAAAAAAATTGAAGCATAGACTCTAGACGATGTGGTGGTGTCCTTTGTGAAGAACTCTGCACTATAATTGAAAAATCATGAGGGAAACTGTAAGATAGTGAACAGAAATACATTCTCAAAAAGTGTGAAGAATGGAAGTTGGTTTGGGTGGGGCTAGGTCAGGTGGCTTCTCTAGAGGTTGATGAGATATAAATTATATTAGGATTTGAAAAAGATCACACTCGTGGAACTTCGTGTGTGACTAATCGATTGTGCTATTTGGGTAATGCATTCCAAATAGATACAGTTGCATACCATTTATCTATCTTGAAAGCATTTTATCCTGATGGCATTAAAGTTCTTTCTCTATTTTCTGGTGATCTCTAGAGTAGAGGTTGCTTTGCATCAACTTGGGATACATTTAAGTTGTGTTGTATCTATGGAAATATGTATCCCAGGTTGATGCAATGCAACCTCTGCTCCACCAATACTAGAAAATAGAGAAAGTACTTTAATTTAATGCCGTCAGGATAAAATTCTTTCAAGATAGATAAATGGTATGCAACTGTATCTATTTGGAATGCATTACCCAAACAACGCAATCGATCAGTCGCACACGAAGTTCCACGAGTGTGATCTTTTTCAAATCCTAATATAATTTCTATCTCATCAACCTCTAGAGGAGACACCTGACTTGGCCCCACCCAAACCAAGTTCCATTCTTCGCACTTTTCAAGAATGTATTTCTATTCACTATCTTGGAGTTTCCCTCATGAATTTTTAATTATTGTGCAAAGTTTTTCACGAAGGACACCACCACATCATTTAGAGTCTATGCAATTCAATTTTTTTCTTTGATCCCATGGAGGCCAATAGTCCTTTTTCTAAGGAAGTGATTCCTGAAAAGTCATGGGGGGAGAGGTAATGCTTGAAATTGCCCTTCTATTGGGAGATTGTGTACATAACCTCTTGGTCTTCTCAAAGCTAAAAAGTAATTCGAGTCCACCAACTCTGGTTCCACACTATAGAAATTTTTGGATATTGTCTTCCAAATATCCTTCAGTGCAAAAGCATCATTCTCATAATAGAAAAAAGGTGGCCCTTGCATGAACACATTGATTTCCTCCAAGCATGGTCCAATAGGTTTCCCAGGAATTCCAAAACTAGTTAGTCCCTCCAAACATAAATTAGAGACATCATATCACACACTCCAGACATTGTTTGTTTGTATTGCATACTCTCTATGTATTTATCACCCTTCAACACATTCCTCTGCTTTTCTCCAATTTCTCTCTTCCAGGCAGTTGATGAGCTTGTTTCCATGTCATTCAAGATAATGCCTCCTTGCTTTCTTTTATGAAATTTAATTGCATAGGAGTCTTCAGCTTTTATCTTCTTCTTCCGCACATATATAAATTATAATTCACTCTCAGATGATAATTAAATAAAATAATCATTTGTAAAGAAAAAATTTAGTCATTGGATGTTACATATTATCTGACGGAAAGATTCTAGATCCAATTCTTGGAGAAAGGAAACATCATTGATAATCTTTTTTTCAAATAACACTGAATCAAATCAATTAAAAAAATTTCATGTAATTTTTAAAAGTAGAACTCATGCAATGCTTTCATGCATTGCCGGCCAAGCCGTCTGACCCACAACATTATCCATAATAGAACAAATCACCATAATAGGCTATTATAAAGTATCTATACAAAAATACGAAAGAACATTAAATTACCATTACAAACCCATAAACCATAAAATGGTGAAAATAGATATAAATTTGTAAATGTCTCCCTACAAACACCACAACCATAACCAAAAAAATCATAAATAGCAAGGGATAAATAAAAACTCAATAATTTCAAAATCTTGAATTCACTATACCATATTACATTCCACTAGGTATTCAACCTCTATGCCCATCGTCTGAACATAATTTAAGCTATCCTGATGCCCGATGAGTCTAGCGGGATAACTCGCATCGATCAACAAGAAGAGAGGTCATCGACTTATGTTATCTTGATAAGTACGAAAAAATAAATGACAACACAAAATCATATTTAAAACATCTCCCCCTTTGTCATTGATGGAAACACTCATGAAGCCACCAAAACACCAATATATCTCTCCCCCTTTGACATCAAAGACAAGGACGTCTCTTCATCATTGTACAAATTCCATCAATCTCTACAAAATTTCTTCCCCTATCTTAATCATCTCCCCCTTAGTGTATGAACAAAACTGAGAACCAAAATTGTGCTAAAAAATCTTCTACTCATCTACATATGTTTGTACAAAAACAAAAAAAATCTTACCCACAAAATCTAAGTATCTTGCATGGCAGGGGGCATGATTCCCTTGAAAATGAACTTGAGTTGATACAAAGAGGTCTTCTAATCTTCTTACGTAGAGGCCAAAATATTGTATTGACTTTAAATATTCAAAAGAATATCCTCTGCCTCCCTACAGTTATCTGAAACCTTCACCACCAAATCAAGCTTCTAAGAGTCTTCAAATAGTCTCACCATGTTGGTGAGTTTCAAGTCTACAACATCTCTCAGATGATCAAACCGTTTCTTAATTTTGTTCTTCTGATTAGTCAATGGATTTAGTTGCATGTACAAGTTTTCTATTTGAAGCCTTCTGTTTCCTTTTGCATCATTCTTCATGTCTATAGTATTGGATAGTTGTACAATTTGTGATGCTATAATATCTATGTGACCCTTAATGTCCTTAGTATATATAAGCCATTTCTTTTAAAACATGTATGCTGCCACTACATCCTTTACAATTTTCCAAAAAAAAAATTATGCTTTCTTGTAGTTGGATATTTGTTATTGCACATCTAATCACCAAAAATTCTAGTCTTTTCTCTTCCACCTTCTTCTCTACATCCTTCAAAACTTTGGCTTCCAATTTGAAGGCACGTTCCTTAAATCCATTAAGAATCAATTGTATTTTCTCTGCACTTGACAAAGACTCATCCAAAAATACTTCTAGAAGTCCTTCATTAAGGACTTTCACTGTATCATTAATAAGTTATGAGCCTTATATTTGAGACTTAATAAAATTATTGTGAGTAGAATGGTGAAGTATATCACCCAAACAAATCATATGCAAGGGAGACAATCACTTAAGGTCCATCTGATCTTGAGACATTGATGCCCACTTTAGCATGTCCCATCCTAAATATCCCCTAGGCATGTTTTACTTCGTGCCCACTTTGATTCTACTCACATCATCTTGAAATATGCATTTTAAACTCCTTCCTCAACCTATGTTCAATTTTAAGTCCTCAATGACAAGACTAGGACGCCTTAGGTGCCCTAGTACTCGTGATTGGGACCCAAAATAGGACCCCTCATTTCTTGCCTCATGTGTGCGCAAAAAAAATTAGCTTCATGTCAGTCAGCTCCAAAAATTCAAACACTTTATGTATGATTAGGTATAAAAGGAAGCCTACCCTATCATTTGAAGGGGTCTACTTACAATTCAAGTGTTCTCTTAATTATAAAATCAATTCAATTCCAAGTGAATAAGCAATCAAGCATTCATCAAGCATTGAAGGAGAATTCAAGTTAAAGCACAACATTCATGATCAACATTCTGTAGGACATCCTAAAACCTTGTGTGAGGATTCAAGAAAGATTCATCAAGGTATCATGTTCAATTTCAAGCATTTTTAGATTAGATCTATCATTTCCCTCAAAAGGAAAACATTATACTTCAAGGTTAATTCACAACCTAAGGTTTGACCTGGGAAAGTCCCCATCAACAAACCTATTTTTGTCATTTTGTGTGTAGGAAATTGATTCAGGAGTTACGCGTGAAGAATTTGGCAAAGTAAATGATGACAATCAAACTCAAATTTTGATGGCATGAAAAGCAAAAGACTAGGCCAGTTCACACCTCCTAGTCCCAAGAATTTTTGACAACCTTTTGATAGTAGATTCTGTGTACCATCATAATCCAAAAAGAATTAATTTTGTCTACATCCGAAAGGTGGGGCATTTGGTCGATCCGCACCTCCTAGTCTGAACAATTCTACTTGAACACTCTATCATAGGAGAAGAGATATGACTTCTAGGTCTACTAAGGATATGCTTACTATTAGTCACATGATAAGAGAAAAGAGAAGAAACATGAATTCTACTAGCTAACAAGTTGTGTAATGTTGGTTTATTCACGCTACATCATGGATTTCATTGGCTAGAAAGTTGTGTTATGCTAGGTGATCCATGATAAAGAAGATTAAAAAACAAAACCATTTGTTCGCAAGGCAATCCAAAAACTCTACTACAAAATGGTTGTTGTAGTGACACAAATAGAAACAACAATAATAACCAACACTTGCAAAGGTGTAAACAACAACAATGATCACACTAGCAATCCATGTTATTCCAAGTAACCTTTAACGAATCTCAAAAAAATGATAACCATGCCCTAGGGGGCACTATGTAACACAACACTTCTAGTTTGAGGATACATAAATGAATTAACATGAGAAAAAAGGAGAGCTCATATGCCTCCCCTTAAGATGTCAACATACCTCTAGGTTGATATCTTAAGGTAGATAGTGATCAAGGATAAGCACCTTCAACACCAAGAAGATACCCTTAATAAACATACAAGCATTCCAAAGTAGGAAGAAAGATCCTTGTACATGCCTCATTGCTATAAGAAAGGAAGAGAGAGTTGTAAAAGATATATTTTTTAACAAGTGTAAAGGGATCATTTTAAAGAGGGAGGAAGAGATATTTTCCTAAAGATGTCTACCTCCAAAAATAGAGGAGATATTTAATAAAGATATCATCTTTTAAATTAAGAAATGGGCAGGAGATTAAGAATACAAACCTTCCATATTGCTAGGAAATGGTATCCTTGATGAAGGAATGCACACTTTCTATCACTAAGGAGAGATCGTTCATAAAATACATACCGTTTCAAGAAAGAAAGAGGTCCTAATCAAGGAACACACACGTCCAAGAAAGGAGAGAATTTGGATTGAGGACAATTCTATGCAAGAAAGGATATCAAGTTATAAAAGATAAAAATCAACAAAGGTAAAGTGGATCCTTAAAAAAGAGGAACAATTGACAACTATTATTCTTGCTCCACAATGTAGAGACAAGAAGAACTAGGCTATTATGTTGCCTCCCAAGTATGATTGTATATGAAATCGTAGTACCATGAATGACAATGAGCCCCTAATAGGTAATTAAGCTGATGATGTCATAGAGCAAGATAAAAACATAATAGGTTATAAATATCATTTAGAAGGGATATGATGAGTGTATAGCTCATTGTCACCTATTATTTAAATGTTACTAGAACTACAATAAGTTGTTTAATTTTAATCTCCAAATCATGACATTCATTAGTGGAATAGTTGATGATACTTGAATAAAGGATTGTCCTAATTTTGTTTATGGTTTTTTCTTCAATTTTTCAAGGGGAGAGTAATAAAGTTGGCTTTAAGAAACTCATACAAAATTATCTCTTGTTGTGATTAAAAGTTATTGGAAAAGTCATAGATATATTAGACAATGGGGGAGGGGATGTCAACAAAGGAGGAGGATAGAACCCTAAATCTTCTTCAAAAAAATGTAATGTATATTTCTCATGAACCTCCAAACTTCATTGAACACATCTTAAATCATGTCCATTGCATCCATGTTTAGTATTTAAATCATGTCTAGAGGAGTGTGTTCATTCATATTTTCAAAGTTTAAAGATCCTCGACCATCATCAAGACATGTGTTGGAAGAAGAGGTTGGAATAGATTTAGAAAAATCTTGAATAATTGACACATACAACTCCATTGAGACTTCATATTTGGATAGAGGGACCTTATATCAAATTAAGGAAGGCATGAGAGTGATATATGTATTAGTGTAATTATTATACTTTTTGAATATTTATTCTTAGTATAATATTGGAAATAGTATCTTATACTAATTAGGGAGTCGTAATTAGGATATTATTTTCCCATTTTTAGTTGTTGATCAATCTCATTATTTAAGACACAAATAATTTTCATCATTTCTTTTCTTTATGTGGAATATATATCTAATGTAATTATTTATATTTTAATAAGAAAATAAATTTATTGTAGTAATCATGTGGTTTTTTAATTTTATCTCTTGTCTAAGAGGAAGTATTGAAGATCATAACTCTAACATGGCATCAAAATTCTAGTTCTACAAATGTTTTGTTTAATTTTTCTGAGTTTTACACATGAGGGTATAATCAATGCATACTAGTGTAAAAAAGAGCTCACAATCATACTAAATAGATTTCAAACCCCATAATTCCTATAGAGAACAACAAATTTGGACTCAAGAGCTTCTAGAGTAATTTTTGAGGTTAAATGAATCTATGAACAGTAGTCTAAACATGAATAGTGTTTATTTACACTATGAATATTATTTGATGTTGTGATTAATGTCTTGGGCATGGACAATGTTTTAGGTGTGAATAATTTTTCAAGTATGAATAGGTTTTTTTGGTAATGAAGATATTTTCTAGGGGCTATGAATAATGGTTTAAGCCTCATGTAGTTTTTTCAGGATTTTTTTGCTTGCCTAAAGGAATAGTTTCATGAAAATAGACATCAGTTGGGAATACGATATCCAAATTTTAAAAAATAAATAGACATTGGAATGTTGATTCTATGATATAAAACATCTTTAAAACATGTACCCTGACAATTGAAACTACAACATGTGACAAAATTCCTCTATTATTTATCCTATTATAGATGTTCATACCTTGCTCCAAAACTTCCAATTTCTATGAGGCAGTCTGTCAAACAGTCGCCGTGCCTTATCTCATCTCACACATTTTGCATACATGAGTGCCAAGGCAATTGCAGCGACACCAACTAATACAATTCCTGGACGTCCACACCCTATTCCAAAGCTCACATTTTCGCACAGGCTGGGGGATGTTGACAGATCTTTACCTGCCCTATTCCATGAGCTGACATTGCTCCCATTTTTACAAATCCCTATTCTATGAGCCGACATTGCTTGGAGGCATTAATCGGTCAAATGGTTCATGTGCCTCATCCAAAAGCTGGAGTACGCTGGAAATAAACATGACTATGTCGATGGAAACCTATTTTTTATATGGGGTTTGATTTTGGACGGGAATGTATGATGGAAACCTATTTGTTCCATGGGGTTTGATTCTGGGTGGGAATGTATGTTTAAGCCAAACCCACCCATTATTATGCTGTTGGGGGCGGCAACGTGAGAATTGGAAGAGGTCGCAAGAATAATGTTTGAAATGTCTTGGTCTGTTTTTTTTTTTTAAAGTAATGCCCGTGGTCGTCGAAATTTCGATGAATGCGGGAACTTTTTGTAAAAAAAGCACAAATTTCATTGCCAATTCCTTCTTTGTCGAAACCAGATATTGAATTATCATTGGAATTCCAACGAATGTGGGCAATTTAAAAAAAAAAAAATTAATTTGGTCACAATATACCTTCTCCATCAAAATCCTTTGTCGGAAATTTAGGCCAAATGTGTTAGTGTCCAAATTTGACAAATAAAACTAAGTGTTCAAATGAACTTCAAAATAAATATAAAAATATTAAAAAACAAATTGGACAAATAAATCCAATTACTCTCAAAATACCCACAAAGGTAAAATCATTCAATCTACATTAAATCAAATACATATAAGCCACATTTTATAATTAATATTAAATTGCCACTAAATTATTTAAATATCAATAATATATGCACTATAATAGAGACAATTCACATATGACCGACTATGCACAAACAATCTTTACTAGTCAATCACAAATATGCATTGGGGTAACTGGACATTACCAAATTGGCAACCAGAGGTATAATTAAATAAAATTAAGGAATGTTGTCGAAATTCATAATGATGGCTATGACTAGGTAATATTAATGGCCAATGTACTATCTCCTATAACCACCATCAGGGATATGAGCATGCTCAAACCTGTGGAGCTAGGTAGAGTCGATGCTCTATCCCGGCACCAACCAAAACATACAAACACCTATGCATACATACGCACAATACAATTGAAAGAATCATTAGCATTCCCCAATTGGGGTCACATAATAACATTGTTAGCAACATGATATCTCATCAAATCAATATAGTATTATGAAATTGAACATGATGCTAAGCATTAAATCTTCTTAAAAGAAGTACAATAGCATAAAATATGATTTATTATAGCTAAAATAGGTAGACAAATATCAAATCATTTAAAGGTAGACTTGAGATTATTGTTAAACAAAAGAGTAATGGGTAAGACAAGTTTTGAAATCTCTAAAGCATAAAATATGATTTTACCAATGTGAGAATGTAGTTAAATACAATTAGCCAACAACCTTAAATCCAATACCTAGGGTTACATTGTATGTGAATAATTTGTTTCGCTACATTGGCAAAGTTACATTATTGGGATTTTGGTAAATGCAAACAAACAAAAAAACAAACGAACAACCAAAAAGAAGTGCAAAAGATAAACAAAAATAGGCAATGTAAAATGGAAGCTAGTGGCAGGTATGTTAATGTGGTGGCAGGTGGATGGTGAGATAGCTTCACTACTAGTTTGCCTTGTTCACTTGAATGTTGTTGTTGGATCTTCACTGTTCAAATGAAAAATGAAATTATCATTCGATAATTATAAATATTTTATAAAAATATGTAAAATTATGGGTTTGTTCAAAGGGGGTCTTCAAGAGAATCCATTATTTTATTAATAAAATATTTGGTTGTTAGGCCTTGGAGAAAAGGCTCTCTCAAGAGGGCCTTTTCTCGAAGGGGGGCTTCAAACGAAGAACCAAAGGGCATTCGAATGAAGGTAACCCTTCGTTCGAAGGGGTTCACAAATAGTTTTTAGCAATCAACAATTTTTCTTCATGAGCAAAATTGTAACCCATTTATGTGGAATGACCCCTCTCAGCCGGTTTCTCTTAAAAAACCTCAACCATTGATCATCAAATCTTCTCCTTACATCACAACTATTGATTGATATCATAAAATTTATAAAATCAATGTTGATCATCTATAAAGAAAACCATAGTCTTTGAGATTTCTTACACCCACACCATGATAATAGTGCAACAAATTATGAGAGTAACAATACTACCAAGAATAAAAGTTGGGAAGAGAAATGGAAGCCAAAAATGAGTGATTTGCAAAAGGTATAATTATTTTTATTTGATTTTGCATTCATTTAATTTCTCCATTGTCTTGATTTGAAATTCATTATGTTTCTTAGTCTTTATGTTGTTGAGCTTGTTATTGAATCAATTTGCCTAAATTTTTTTGGCCATACACCTTCAAGTAACAAGAAAAAGGAAATAACCTTTACCAAATAAATATTAATTCCTAAGACCCCCTTAAGATTTATTTGGGGATTTTACATCAAACCTTCAATTGGTTGTATTCAAAAAATTTATAATGAAGGAGCAATTTATCTTAACAAAGTTGTTTGGTGAGAATATCTGCAAATAGATTTTCATCTTTACAATACAAAAGAGAAATTTGTTTGTATTCAAATTTCTCTCTATTGATGTGATTTTTAAGAGCAATGTGGTTGGTCCTTGGATGAAATTTTGGACTCTTTCCAAAGCAATGCCACTTTGATTATCACAATACAAAGGTGTAAGAAACTCTTGAGGTGGAACCAAGTCTTAAAATAATCTTAACAATCTAGCTTCTTTGGATGCATTGGTACAACTTTTATATTCAACTTTTATAGAGCCATTATATTCCTTTTGCATAGACTTCTCCTATTGAGGTTGATTTTTGGCTTTCTCAAAATATTGAGGATCATTTATATTCATAACATTAGACATGAAAGAATAATTACAATAATTGGCCTTTCTAGCCTTAGATTGATTCATTCTATCTAGAATTTCTTCACTATCTTGAAGTAAATGACAATTTTGTTTTTGTGTATTTGGAATAGTTATCGAGCATGTTTAATACTAAATGACTTTAAATAACTATTGAAAGAATTATTCACACATTCTTTGTTGTCAACAAGGAAAACTCATCAAATTGCAAGAAATGTAAGAGAAACCATGAAAATCAAATTACTTGCAAGATCCTAATCATAGTTGTAAGATCCTAATCATAGTTGCAAGATCCTAATAGAGAAATCAAATCAAATGCAACAACAAAATTAATATAAAAATAAACCATAGTTGCATCATTTCATGAAGTGTCCATTGTCATTCTAACCCTTCGAAATGACATAAATTTATTAAGTGCACAAAGAATAATTATGAAAGCTTAAGGTGATAATGATGACAATGATTATTCAAAAAGCATAGAAGATTGTGGTTAGATGAAATGAGATATTTGATTCGTTTAAATAGAGGATTGAGGATTTGATCAATGTCCAGGATTGAAAAGGGATTCAGAGATGGATAAGATTGATTGAGAGGATGAGTTAAGTGGTGAGATAGGTGAGAGAAAGTAGCAAATGAGAGTGAGAAGTGAAGAGAAGGAAGAGCCAAGTGAGGAAGGTGGAAGAGTTAAGTGAGGAGAGAAATGGGTAAGTTAGAGTGAGAACATTTGGTAAGTTAGAGTGATAAGTAGGGTTTGAAAATAAATACAATAATATTTATTTTTGCACTTATAAGAGGATAATCAAACAAATTAAAAATTTATTTAATCAAGAAGAAAATGTGAAAGGAATCAAATAATTAAAACAATTATTTAATCTTAGAGGAATAATTAATTTAGAGCAAATAGATTAAATAACTTTAGGTAATTATTTAATTAGAGAGGAATAATTCGAGTTAGGTGATTGGCAGATCGTAATGAATTGATTAGAGAGAAATAATGAACATTAATTAAATAATAAAAAATAATGGTCAGAAGAATAATAATTAAAAAATTAAAAATTATTTAATTATAGAGAATTAGAAGAACAAGATTAGTCTTAATTAAATAAAAAAATTATTTGATTAATTTAGATGAAAAATTAGTGAAAAGGTCATTGTAGACCTAGGACAATTTTCAGTGTCTACACTT